>NC_046160.1:8116713-8256713 GCF_011064425.1 Rattus rattus
TGTTTTGGCTCCTGCTTTGAGAAGTCATGGCTCTGTAAACAGGAGGATGCTGGTCCCGTTGCATCTGCAGTTGGAAGAGAGAGATGAAATACTGGAACTTCACTCACTTTGTTCTTTTTATCTACTCCGGGACTCCAGTCCATGGAACACACACACACACACACACTCTCACATACCCCACACACAAACCTCACATTCACATACACACACCCCCTACATAACCCCCCACACTCACACATACACTCAGGGTGGGTTTCTCACCTAAAACCCTAACACCAAGGAGGCTTCCCAAAGGCCTGCCTCCAAAGGTGATTGATTCTAAGTTTAATGACAATTAAAAGCCTGCATCACAACCTAGGAGTAGAGTTTTCAGGAGCAGTCACGATTACTTCCACCAGCCTCATTTCACTTTTGACCCAAACCCCTAGCCTTCCTTGGGTGTGGCAAATGCCTGGACTGTCTGCATTCTGCATGCTGCATGTACTGGTTGGTTCATTTCCCACACAGCCGCTTGCATTTGGAACTGCACTCCCAGGAGATCCGAAGGCCTCTCCTTACCTTCAAGGGCACCAGACATACTTGTGGTCACACACATACAGGCAGGCAAAACACTCATACACATAGTAAAATAGGTATTTTTTAAAAGCAAGTGAATTTGTATCACAGCTACACATCAAATTCCCCAACAGCTTTTTATCTCATCTATATAACAGTCTAAGTCCTGACACTCAGCTCCCTGGGGGTGCAGAGGTCATTCAAGGTAACACCCTGCAGTACCTGATGGCCAAATACCAGTCTGACCTCCCTGTCCCACCCAACTCCTGCTCATTCTTTCCATCGGGGCCTTTTTAGTTTTCTCCGCTTTAGGGTTTTGAATTTGCTGTTTTCTGAAACTGGAACAAGAGCTGGCTCCTTCCTCCAGCATCCTCACTTCCTCCTTTGGGTTTCTCTTCCGATGATTTTCCTTTACTTTTCCTAGAAGAGCAACTTCAGGGAGAAAGGCTTATTTTGGCTCTTGCTGGGTATAGGCAGCAGGGGCTGTCAGGAAGCAGCCAAAAGAGGTGCCCAGCGCTTTCTCCTTTATGACTCAGCCCTGTCACTCATCCAGTGGTGCTACTCACCCTCGGGGCGGTTTTTGCTACTTCAACTAATCCAGTGTAAAAACTCCCTCACTTGCCCAAAGGCCAGTTTCCTAGGTGATCCTAAATCATATCAAGATTAATCACCACAGATGGTAACCCACCTTTAATCTTTTATTTACATTACAACTCTTATCTGTTTCTTTAAATGTACAGAATTTTGTCTAAGTTGAGATTTTTTTCCTGTTATATCCCCAGCATCCCAAATAGTACAAAATATGTGCTCAATAAGTAGTACTAATGCTGAAAGCATGGATTATATCCTGTCATAGCGCCCAATAGGGTAACTTAAAGCAAACTCATCTGGGGTGTGAGGGGGTGGGATTAGCTTCTCCAACAGAAAGATAAGCCAAGTTAACTCTACACGTATATCCATTCAATAAACGCTCAACGTCCGGAGTGTCTTCAACTGAGGAGCTTTCGCTACAAAAGAGGCCACATTCTGTGAGCTTAGAAGTTTGTTGTCTAGGAGGAGAAACAGCCAGATGGGAAAACTTCCAGAGGGAGAATTTGACTGTTCACCTGGTTGGTAGTGGTCAAGGAATAGCTAAGTAGAGAATGGAAGCCTGTTCCCGGATTCACACAAATGCATAGGGAACCCCTTCAGCATACCCTGGTGAGAGTGAGAACTTGTTTTACTAGCTGCAGACAATTGCACCACTACCTTAGTTGCTTGTAGCAGTGCATTAACTGAAAGGAGGAGCAAGGCATCGAGAAAGAGAAACTTCAACCTTGACATTGAAAATTATACGATCTTTGTTAAAATCCATTATCTTACGAAGCGAGGCATTATTGCCTATATTCGTCTACCCTCTCCCCAATCACACGAATTGCATATAGTTAACTTGGAGGTCCACAGCCTCTAGTTTCCTTCGTCAAGGTTTCTTCTGGCAGGCGTTTCCGAGAGCTACGGCAGGAACTACGTCACTGAGCAGCCAGGGTAGCAGTTCAGCAATAACCTAGGTGCAGGGCTGGAACATCGCAGGCACTCCGGGACCTGCGCGGTCGGCCCTTCCCAGCAACCTTCGGTGTCGCTCCTAGTTGGCCCCCCACAAACCCTTGCGAGCGCATGGGCGGAGTCGACCTCTAGGGGCTCTACCAACTGCAAAATGGAGGGGTGATGTGGCCGAGCTCTCTAAAAGCCGGGGCGCTGGACACGGAAACAGGGACACTGGGAGCAGAGCACAAAAACGACGCATTGTAAAACAAAAGGCAGATTCAGATGATCCCAGGAGCTCGGCCTGTCTCTCCGGTGAGCCATGGCGGAACTCCGCTTCCCCCTCGGCTAGGCGCTCTCGGGCCTTGGTTTGTCCCACTAGGGGGCGACCCCGTCGTCACGTGTTCCTCCAGGTCCTCTGCAGGAGCGTGCATCCTGCCTTGACTACGGTGAACCATGTCAGCCCTGCTGAGACCCGCGCGTTGGCTGCTCGGGGCAGCGGCGGTCCCGCGCCTCCCGCTGTCCCTGCGCCTCCCTGCGGGCGGCCCCGGCAGGCTGCCCTCTGTCGTCCGGGTGGCGGCCGCTGGTGGCCGGCCGGCTGCAGGGTGAGTACTGGACCCTTCCTCCTGACCGGCTACGGCGGAAGGGCCGGTGTCCTGCTCATTCGCTCCAATTCCGTTGTCCCGGCAGCTCAGGCGCGAACCCCCGTGCTTTGCCAGTAATTTAGAGTGACAAGGTTGAATGTCTTGAGAAGGTCATGGTCGAGGGCATGGCTGGCTTCCGCCTCGCTGCTTGAGGTTGCCACCTGCTCGGACGGCGCGGGAACTTTAGGGGGTGGTGCTGATGTGGGGGCAGGTGTTGTGCCATTCCTTAGAAGTACCCTTCCTGGGTGCACTCCCACACTGGACATACCTGCTAGTATGTAGTCTTAGGAGGCTTCTGTTTTTCATTTTCTTTTTCTTGGGGATAGGGTTTGAATTTTTGAGTGACCCAGGGTTAGTTTAGAACTTTACATTTGATTATGCCCGGGTCGGGTTTTTGCCTGCCTTTTGTTGAATGAAAATTTCCTTCAATATTTACACAGACATCATGGGTTGGAGATTGTCACAATAATGGATTAGTGGACACATGCAAGGCGCTCGGTGGGGATCTATGTAGTTACTGCAAAAACAAGTTAAATTTCTAGTTAGTGCAAGTATTTTTGTGAGTATGCTGGTCTGGATTGAGGTTATGAGTGTGTTCACCAGATGAAGGAAGATGGGGGCTTAGGTTTTAGTACCAGAGAGAAATTGACAGTTGAACCACTCCCAGAAGAACTTCTGGGTCTAGCAAAAAGATTTAGGAAGTATGTTCTGGAGTGGGGAGCCATGGACTAAGGGTGCTTCTGTTTATTCGCATTATGCCATTGGACAAATGACTCAACAGCCCAGGCCTTAAGTTTCTTTAGGTATGTAGGTGGACACAGTGTAAGGTTAGGCCTATTCATGAGATACAGGACTTGATGTGTCTTAACTGGTTACCACTGTAATAGAAGTAACTGTCTGCATGGGCCAGCCCGGGCACTGCATATAATTAGATGAAGGAACTGCTGTATGACGTCTCAGCAACTCGGTTGCACATCTTTGGCGTGATGCTTATTTGTATACAGGGCCTGTATTTTTGGGGTAAGCTTGAACAGTGAGCCTTCAGAAATCATGCCCCTGGCTTTATGTCTTCAGAGACCATGGTGCCAGTTCCTTTTGCTTTCCTCCAGTGACAGTGCTGCTGCGGTGCTGTCACTGATGTTTGCTGTTATGTTTGGCAGAAGTCGAACACATTTCAGTGACAGGCTGTCGGTCTGGGTGTTCATCAGACCTGGGTTCCACTTCCTTGGACCTTTGGCTAAGTTCCACTAGATCTCTTTAGTCTGTAAGGGAGGGTGCTGGGTGTCTTTGTAAGGCTTGTTTTGTTATTCAGCACCCGCTGTCTCTTCGGAAGTTTTCTCTTACCACAATCGATCCAAGATCCAAAAAATGGCCTTGTGAGCAGGCACCATAGTTCATCAAGAAAAGGCACTTTCTCTGTAAGCCTGATGACCTTAGTTTGACCTCAGGACCCACATGGAAGGAGAGAACGGCTCCCACAATTGTCCTCTGGCCTTCACATGTATGGACGCACATACAAAAGATCAATAGAAAAACTAAGCAGGATTATGACTGCCGGGGTCTTGTCTATGGTGTGACCCACATGTGTGTTTCTTCGGTAGAAAGGAGACTATTCAAGCACAGGACATGGTCTTGTCGAAATGCTGTGTTCAGGTCATGGCAGGCAGTGAAGTAGTATTTGTTTTCTCTCTCTGGACTTTGAACACTTTCCCGCCAGTCTCCTATCCCACAACTTCTAAGCCTGTCTGGAAAACAACCTTTCTCGGGATTCTAGTTCCTCTAGAAGCTTCCCACTTGGTCTCTCTCTTGCCCATGGTCTCCTGTCTCCTTTGCTGACTTCTCACTTACTCTCGTACACTGTTTTCACACCATGCCTGAGGCCTCCGTGTCTCGCTACTTTTTTTTTTTTTTTTTTTTTGAGACAGTGTCTGTATATAGCCCTGGCTGTTTTGGGAGTTGTGTCATGCTGCCCTCGAACTCAGAGAGAACCACTTGCTTCTTCCTCCCAAGTGCTGAAGTAAAAGGTGTGTACCATATGACCAGAATCTTAACCATTTCAAAAAATATCTTTTTGTTGTATGTGTTTGTGTGTGTGGTGCCTTCAGAGGCCAAAACAGCCAGGTGCTATTACATGTGACACTGTAGACCTGTTGTTAGTCCTTAAAGGACTTCTCATACTGTGTTGCCTCCCCCTCTACTCGTGTTCATGGGGTAGCTGTCAAACATTCACTCAACAAACAAGTAGACACAGAGAGCGGTGGCATGAGATGAAGATTGAAAAGGGCACTTGGTCCCCTGTGCTGCACTATGGTCCTGCGGCGTGGTGCTGCATCTCCACCTTAGTCTTGTGTTCTGAGTTGGACTAATAGGCATTATTGAGTGAAATTATTAGAGTTGCTTGATCTGTTCCAAAACAAAGCACACAGAAACATGCACTTCTGTATATTTCTTGCTCTTCAGTTTTCCTTTTAGTATTTCTGTCTTTTTTTTTTTTAAGATTTGTTTACTTATTATATACGTATATTGTAGCTGTCTTCAAAAGAGGACATCAGATTCCATTACAGATGGTTGTGAGCCACCATGTGGTTGCTGGGATTTGAACTCAGGACCTCTGGAAGAGCAGTCAGTGCTCTTAACCACTGAGCCATCTCTCTAGCCCTTGAGCTATTCTTGAATGTGTTCTGGATACTGAAGGGGATGACTAACAGAACACTCATTTAGAAGAGATTTTACTTTTAATGACGTGTGTGTGTGTGTGTGTGTGTGTGTGTGTGTGTGTGTGTGTATGTGTGTATGTGTGTACGTGTGTACGTGTGTACGTGTGTACGTGTACGTACAGAGATGAGTACAGCCTCCTGCAAAGTGTCCTATGACTTGGAGTTGGATTACAGGTGGTTGTGAACCTTCTGAGTGGCTGCTGGCAACGGTTTTAGGTGCTCTGCAAGATCAGCGTATGCTCTTTGTGGCTGAGCCATTTGTTCCTCTCCATACACATGTACATAATGCATATAAATCCAGATGAGAGCTTCAGAATCTAGAATCGGAATCCCTGCATTCTAATCACACAGATTCTCAAAAATGCCTTGTCTGGTTTCACATCTATCTGACTAAAGCATTTGCCAGCACTTCCTGCCATAGCTAAGATGTGGGAGAGAGAAGCCTGGCACAGAGGGATGGGAAGAGGGAAAGAGATGGCTGTGTCAGGACAGAGCAGCTGGGGCAAGTACAGAAGGGATGCTAGTGGCATGAAGCCATGTTGGGAGAAAGCTGAGTTTGGAAAGACTTCGGAGAATAGTGTTGTTATAGTAATACTGCAAGGGGAAAATTTATTACAACTTAGTTCTACAAAGTGTTTAAAAATTACACGTTTACTATTGCTTTCCATAACAAGAGAGTGGCCACTGTCACAAGGTTGTCGTGCGTGCGTGTGTGAGTGTGTGTGTGTGTGTTGGAGGGGAGCAGCCCAGGTCTTCTGTATGTTGAGTTAGGGCTTCACCACTGAGCTGATCTCTAACCCTAGCAGATGTTTTTACTCCAGTGAAAAAGCTAATACGGAAGACTTGACTACCTTTCTCTAGGTCATGTGGCTGTCACAGCACAGCTTAGAGCTGAACAGGGCTTTGACAGGGTGTTAGGATTTCTTCTGGTTGACTGAAGAGAGGAGAAATACTTTAGGAAGTGTTTTGGTTACATTTACTAAGCATACTTACCAGGCCCATTAGAGACATTTTCTTAAGTGTTGTCCAAACTTAGGGCATTGTGTTCTGCCTGCAGATTTTTTTTTAAATGTCTTTTTTTTTTTTTTAAGATTTATTCATTTATTATATATAAATACACTGTAGCAGTCTTCAGATACACCAGAAGAGGGCATGGGATCTCTTTACAGATGGTTGTGAGCCACCATGTGGTTGCTGGGAATTGAACTCAGGACCTCTGGAAGAGCAGTGGGTTCTCTTAACCGCTGAGCCATCTCTCCAGCCCCTGCCTGCAGATTTTTACTTGTTGTTGGGCCCATTCTGAGTACTTACTATTTATATATTTAATATTCTGTTTGTATTGGCTTTAGGTTTAAACTGACATTTAATAAATTGGTTTATTTATGTAAATGGGTGCTTTGCCTACATGTGTATTTGTTCACCCTGTGGGTGTAGTACTCATGGAGACCAGAAGAGGACATCGGACTCCCTGGAACAAGTTACAGATGCTTGCTTAGCCACTAGAAAGCAGCCATGCTGTTATCCACTGAGCCATCTCTGAAACCCTTAAATTAATATTTTTATAACTTTATTTGTCTTAAGCAAAATGTTAATATGAAAAGAGCTAGATGTGATTTTTAAAATCTTTTAAGAAGTAAACCTGCTGAAATGGAGAGGCCTGTCTACATGTAGTGTAGATACCATCCTAGAAGTGTGCTGTGAGACTTACTCTACGATCTCAGTTACTCTAACAGGTAATGCTCTTGGAAGGGACTGCTGTTTCCTCTTGGTGAAAACTGAGTTTGGTTTAGTTTTGTGCATGTGAGCATTTCCCTGCGTAGATCTGCGTACCACGCGTGTGCCTGGTGCCCACAGAGGCCAGAAGAGGGTGTCAGAGCCCCTGAGCTGGAGTTGCAGCTGGTCGTGAGTTGTCACATGGGTGCTGGGAACTGAGCCTGCTGCCTGGACGAGCAGCAGCGCTCTCAGCCAACCCAGAGCTGTCTCTCTGCCCCGTCCTCTTACAGTTTAGGCTTCAAGGGAGAGCATCTGAGACTGAGTGATTTATTAGGAACAGAAAAAATAGTTTTCAAAGTTTTGGAGGCCTACAAGTACAGTATTAAAGAAGTTGGCATTGGCGTAGGCCTTCCTTTTTGTTACTTAAAAATGTATGTGTCTTTGTGTCTCTGTGTGTCTGTATCTGTCTGTGTCTGTATTTGTCTATCTGTCTGCTATGTGTCTGTGTGTCTGTCTGTGTCTGTGCGCTCACACACACCAGCATCTATAGAGGCCAGAACTCTCCTGTCCTCTCAGAGCTGAAGTTAGAGACATTTCTGAGCTGCCAAGTGTGGGTGCTGGGAATCAAACTTGGGTCCTCATGGCAATGGAGCCATCTTCCTAAGCCCTCTGCTCTTTATTTTCCCTCCTTTCATGTATTTTGAGATAAGGCCTTAGTGGCCTATAATTTGCAATGTAGACTAGGCTGGCTTTGCCTGTTCCTCCCAGATAATGAGTTTAAAGGTGTGGCACCACTCAGATGCAAAAGCACATACAGGCATGTGCACACACACTGGCTTGCATGGAGAGTGTGTTAGAGGACAGCTTGCAGGAATTGGTTCTGTTCTTTTACCATGTGGGTCCCAGGGATTAAACCTTGGTTATCAGCCTTGGTGCAAGCCGCAGTTACCTTATTGGCCATCTCTCCAGCCTGGCCTTCTTGTCTGAGTGTCATCTGATGGTGAAAGGCAGAAGAGCAGGGAGCCCCTTCTTGGAAGGCTCCCTGACAGCTGCAACTTGCCGTCCCTTATGCTGGCGGTTGAGATCAGTACCAGGTTTGGAGAGGACAACGTTCAAACGTAGTGGAGGAAGTTGTAACAGTTCGGCCAAAATCTCAGGTTGGATCCAGGCCAGTGAGTGCTCTTACCACGGTCCAGGGAGCCTCCGGTTATGTCTGTGAGGGCACACTTGCATGCAGCAGTAGGCAGCAGGCCTACTTTCCACAGTTTCTTCCTGTGGCATTCTCTTTGTTTGTTATGCTTTGGCCTATCAATGTGACCTCAGGTGGGCCTTGGGAATGACTTTTCTCTCCTCCACTGCCCCTGTGGTGGAAGCTAAAGTCAGTCTCACGGCGGCGTCTTCTTCTTAGGGGTCTGCTGTAATTCTTGAAGCTCCTCTGGCAGCTATGGAGGGTGTTTGTTAATACAAATGATCATGCCACAGCCTCTACTTAAAAACATTTTTGACTTTGAAGGGTATCTAGGGTAAAACTGCAGCTGTTTGCCTCCCTTGTATCACTTTAAAAAAAAATATTTATTTAATGTCTATGTCTGCAGACACACCAGAAGAGGGCATCAGATCCCATTACAGATGGTTGTGAGCCACCGTGTAGTTGCTGAGAATTGCACTCAGGACCTTTAGAGCAGACAGTGCTCTTAACTGCTGAGCCACACCCACTGTGACTTGCACGGCTGTGTGAAAACATGGTGGATGGAGAGAAGTCTTGAGGAGGAGACTTCATTCTGGCTCTTGGTTCCGGGGATGAGGCATGGTGGGAAGGAGGCATGGTAGCAGGAAGCTGAGAGCTCACAGCCTTTACTGCAGGCAGGGTTCAGAGAGCAGACAAGAAGTAGGCTGAGACTTAAGCTCTCAAGCCCACCCCTAGTGATGTCCTAGCTCCAGCAAGGCCAGACCACCTAAACCTCCACAGATTGCAGCACCAGCCTCAAATGCACAAGACAACAGGGATTGTTTCTCACTGAAAGCCTCCCTGCCCACACGTCCTGCCCTGTGTTGCTTACTTGGCCTACGGACTTTTTGATATGGTGCTGAGGATGATCCGCTCCTGCATCTGCCTGCCCCAGCCGCCTGAGTGTTAGGATAGTGTGTCCACTGTGCCTTCTAGCTCAGACATCTGTTACTGTCTTTACAGTGATCCAAAGTGGACACTTGCTACTTTATCAGGGGCCCTCGCGCCTCTTCTCTATAGTACGACTGAAAGTTTGAACACTAATACACAGTGCAGTCAATGAACTTGATAACGTTTCTGTGACAAATGTAAAAAAATATTCAGGGTCCTAAATAGCATGAAGAAAGATGGTTTGGGAGATGTGTCTGGCACATGCGTGAACGTTTTTGTGCTCTGGTTCCAGAAAGGGCCTCAGAGACATCAGTAGAAGTCCACAGATGTTATGTGGAGGGTATGCGGTCAGGCAGTGAAGCAGCCGTGCTGACATCTTAGGTCTGGGATCCAGTGTAGTGTGTGTGTGTGTGTGTGTGTGTGTGTGTGTGTGTGTGTGTGTGTGTGTGTGTACACAGCTATGGAGAATCACGAGAGGGAGCGCAGTGCTGGTGGACGGAATAACATACTGTAGTGTCTGCAGTTCACCTCACTGACAGTGTAGCAGAACAAGAGGCTACAGAGGACGGTTGAGTGGGAGTGAAAGCTCATACGACATGAGAGATCTGTTCATAGTACGGTGTAGCAGAACAAGTGGCGCGTGTAGCTGCACAGGAACTGCTCTGTACTGCACAGGTTCATGTAGAACCCTCCCTGGCATTAGGGACTCCCGTTATCTAGTTGTTCTTCTCTGGTCTAATTTCCACCATTATGCAGTGAGGCTCCTGGTGATGCCGCTGATGCCTGATGTCTCAGGAGGGACAGGACATGTCAGACAGGACCACCCAGTGCAAATGTTGGTTCTGCCGTTACATCTGTAACTAGCGTTTCTGTGATCTGGGAAGTATTTGTCAGTTTTTCTCATGTGTAAGACGGGGGCTATCATAATAATTTACTGCTACTTAGCATGCATTAAAATGTAGTTATTAATAACATACTTTTTTTTCCCAATATTTTTATCTTTATCTTTAACCCTGATAGTTCCCAAGTGACTTTCAGCCATGTCATACACCAGGGAAGGAGAGAAGGATTGAAAGAGTTTGAAGACTACGTAGAGCACCTTGGTGCATGTCCAATAAAAGGAAAGAGTACCTTTTTTTAAAGATTTATTTATTATGTGTACAGCATTCTACCTGCGTGTACACCTGCAGGCCAGAAGAGGGCATCAGATCCCATCACAGATGGTTGTGAGCCACCATGTGGTTGCTGGGAATTGAACTCCAGTGGAAGAGCAGTCAGTGCTCTTAACCTCTGAGCCATCTCTCTAGCCCAAAGAGTAACTCTTGAAACAAAAACATGGCAATTATTTAAAAAATCTACAATTAGAGTATATGATCCAGCTCGTAATTGGGCAGAAATCCTGAGCAGTCCATCACTGGAGAGGACTGAGATTGCACATGACTGAAAAATATCTGAGACTTCACAAGTCAGCATGAATGAAGACACCGAGGACCCACCACTCCTGGAAGAATGGCCACTTAAACCTGAACTGGAAACCAAATGCTGGCAGGGTTACAGAGAAACAGCTCTCATGGTAGCCATAGGAATAAACTTTGTACAGCGATTCTAAAAGCTAGTTTTATAACCATTTACAAAGTATTTACCCAGACGAGTTCAGCATTTATGTTCTTTTTTTTTTTTTTTGGTTCTTTTTTTCGGAGCTGGGGACCGAACCCAGGGCCTTGCGCTTCCTAGGCAAGCGCTCTACCACGAGCTAAATCCCCAACCCCACAACAAAACTTCCAAATTTTGCTGGAGACAATTCACGGGTAGCTGAAATATGTTTACTTACAACTGCCATTGGTAGTCGCGTGAGCTGATACAGTCTCCTATGGTTACATCAGTTGGGGCATTAGAATTTAGAGGCAGGATGCATCAGCTTCTGCAGGCCTGAATGGTGAGCGCCTAACTTGTGTGGACCCAGCTTGACCAACCATGAGCATGTCTCTCCTTTCTGTGACAGCATGCCCATTGCTTGTGATAGGAAGCTCCTGTTTTCTTCTAGGTGTGCCAGAGTTGACTTAAAAGTCAGTTCTGGCTGGAGTTCAGGTCAGGATAGAGTGTTTCCTTTGCATATGGGAAGCCTTGGACTGTGGTGGTGGTGGTGGCGGTGGTGGCGGTGGTGGCGGTGGTGGTAATGTATACTATCATTTAAAGCTCCATTAACCAGGGACTGCATGGCACTGCCCTCGGCCCTCCACACATACGTTGCAGTTGTGTAGCTTGGTCTTCCCGTGGGACTCCTAACAGTGGGAGCAGGGGCTGTCTCTGCCGTAGCCTGCTGCCTTTGGAACCCTTTCCTCCTACTGGGCTGCCTTTTCTAGCTCTAAGAGAAGAGGAGGTGCTAGTCTTACTGCAACTTGGTATGCCAGAGGCTGGAGAATATCTAGCCCGCCCTTTCCTGAAGAGAAACAGGTGTGATGGGGGAGTTACGGGAGGCGGGGACTAGGAGAGGAGGGAGGGGAAATGGGTAAACTGCAGCCAGGATGTAAAAAGAAGTCATGAGTGTGCTCTTCAATAGTCATCTTATTTGAGTGGCATAGAAGTCAGCAAGTTCACCTCTACTGCGCAAAAAGTTCTGCATTGTATGAATCAGTGCATGTGCTCTGAGTTATCAGTAGTTTTTGATGATTATTATAGTAATGGATAACCATAGGGGGCAATATGCATCTTCTCTGGTCTGTGGGTGATAACACCCCTCCCTTCGTCTCTCTCTCTCTCTCTCTTTCATTCACTCTCTCACTCTCTCACTTCCACGCGTGCACATGATGTGCAGAGGATATCACCTTACTTGGCGATATCCCTCCCCACCCCCATAGTTTCTGATTTATTTCTGTATATATGATGGTCAGGTGTTGTGATTGTCTCTGGTCACTGGTGTAATTTCTACAACAGTATTAGTTACAGACTCTGGTTTGCATGTGACACAGCTTTTGATGCCACTTCACATACAGTCAGTTTGTGATGCAGGAAAACGGTGGCTTTAGGGACAGTGAGATCAGACCTAGGGCCTTTTGCACGCTAAGCGCGTGCTCCATTGCTGACTTATGCACTTAGCTCACCACCGCTGGTAAAAGGTGGTCTACAATCCAGAGAATGTGGTTATTCTGGAAGTATTTCTTGACTTAACATTTTTAGGCATAATACTTAGTATAACAATGGCAGCTGAAAATAAGATATTTGGAGTAGATCCCCAAGAATTGCATATGTTAAAAGGTAAGATATTGAATTCACAGAAAGCCTGTCAAAATCAAAGATTTATGACAGTATTTTTTACATCTAGGGATTTTTTTTTTCTTGGTTTATCATCAAGTACAACATTAATTCCTATAACATGAAGGACCACTGATAACATGTTTATGAACATTCAATTGTATATTAAACTGCATTATCAAATATTGATTTAAAGAGTTTCTTCTAGAGATAGCAGTAGCTCAGATTTTTGGGGGCTTCATTAGCACGGGCCCCATCCCTGCACCGAGTAAACTGTGGTGCAGGCCTGCTAGCCCAGCAGAGGGAAAAGCAGGAAAACAGGAAAACTACAAGTTCAAAGTTATTGTTGGTTCTTTTGGAAGTTCCAGGCCAGCCTGGACTGAATGAGTCCCTATTTCCAAAAAAAAAAAAAAAAAAAAAAAAAAAAAAAAAGATTGCTTATTCTGTAGAAACATATATTATTCTAATTTTAGCTTATGACATCTTTAAAAATGTTTAAGCCAGAGTGCAGTTTTATTTTTGACAGTTATTACTTTAAAGAGCGAGGAAAGCATTCAAACAGCGTGTTGACTCAGAGCCATGAAAGCGGGTGCCTCGGACCTAGTTATGTTCATAATGACGTATCCAAGTTATGGCCATAATAAACTTATGCCCAGACAAAACCCTGAAGGTAGTTTAGAGTTTGGAGTCTGCCTTGGCCTTTGTCTCACTTACATGAATGAGAAGAGTGCGTTATGAGCTGCCTCATTTTTCCTTCATTAAGGGAAAATAATTTTAGCTTCTTAGTTTGAGATGACTTCATGTTGAAGGTTATCAATCCACTCAGAAGCAGTGTGTGTGTGTGTGTGTGTGTGTGTGTGTGTGAGTGTGTGTGTGTGTGAGAGAGAGAGAGAGAGAGAGTGAGAGAGAGAGAGAGAGTGATTGATTGATTGATTGATTGATTGATTGATTTGCTTCAGTGTACACTTTGCTCCAGGCTTTGCAGTTTCCGTGTGTGGTGACTGTCGGAGCTGGTGTGGACGTCACACAAGCAGTGCCCGTGTAAACAGCAGTTTGCTTAGTTTATTACTAACTCTATTTCATTTCACAGAGAGCTGCTGAGCCAAGCCAGGTTGTATGCCATCGTCGCTGAAAAAAAGGATCTTCCAGAGGAGCCTGCTCCAGTGAGAAGGAGTGGCAGTCAGTTTGATTGGGCCCTAATGAGACTGGATAATTCCGTCCGGAGAACGGGCCGCATTACCAAGGGGCTTCTGCAGAAAGTCTTTGAGAGCACGTGCCGCTCAGGTATTGAGAGTTTCTCGGTAGGAAGTCGAAGCTTGTAACGGTTCCTGGAAGCTCACTGGGGAGAGCATCATTTGCTATTCAGCATCAGTTCTGATGTCAACTGTGACTCTAATCCTGCTATGCTTCCAATTCATCCAGGCAGAATTTCAGAAGTAACACGAAAATATTTTGTTTAGAGTTCATTTCAGAGTCAACAAACAAAAACGTCTGTTTGCTTCCCCTGGTTTCTAGAGTTGCTCTCAGTGGTCAGCTGAGGTAGAAGACACCAGGCTTTCTCTTCTTTCTTTGTGTGGTATCAGCTTTTCCTGAGGTGACCTCAGTGAAGACTGACAGGCACCAGTCAGCTGTTGAACGGGTAGATAGGTCACTTTGATCTTGGATAGTCGGACAGGAGCTGCAGACCCTTTATTCCCAGGCTTTCCCTCACATTACAACTGCAGCGAACCAACACGTATAATTTTGTGTGCATTTGAAGAAATTCTATACACTCCCAGAGCCTGTTAGGGGCGTCCCTTTGGTATGGAGCAGAGCTTCTATGACAGTCACAGTCACATGCACTCAAGGACCAGAACCTCCCATCCACTCAGAGCTGTTCACCTGTCACAACTCTCCATGGTCACCCTCCCCAGCCCCTCTCACCCTTTCCAGTCCTAGGCACACACAAGCTATTTTCTGCCTGCCCTCTTAGGCGCTTGCCCTGGATGGACTTAGAGATAGAGCTATACAGTGCACGTTTAGTTCCTGCCCTCTTAGGCGCTTGCCCTGGATGGACTTACAGATAGAGCTATACAGTGCACACTTATTTTTGTTTCGTCTTAAAGTCATTTTCAGGGACATGGAGATGAGCTTGAGTTTAATAATGATGAGTCCTTATGTGCTTTTTGTCATCTTCATGACACCAAGACGCTTAGCCTTTGGCGTGTAGCAGATACGCTTAAAATTTTGCTTCTCTTTGGATTCATTAGTTTTACAGATTACGTAAGTTTCATAACCTTAGGCTTCTTAAAGCAGACACTGTTAGAACTTTAAATTGTAATGTGTACTGATGATGTGGATCGGGTGGTGTTTGGGTACTGCCTTGTCTTTGTTGAGCCAGGAGGCTGTGGATAATTAAGGGATATTCTTCTTGATCTCGAAAAGCCTGAAGATTTGCAAACCACTTATAAGCTGCAGATTAAGCTTTGGCATTTGCCTCCGTGCTGTTGGGCTGTCACCTGACCCGTCACCTGTTTCTGCACAGGGAGCCCAGGGAGTAACCAGGCCTTGCTTCTGCTGCGCAGCTGCGGCTCGCTCCTGCCCGAACTGAGTCTTGCAGAGAGGACAGAATTTGCTCATAAGATATGGGACAAACTTCAGCGGTTAGGTATGGTTATTTTAGTACTTGGCCTGTGTAAAGGCATAGGCGTATTTTTTTCTGTTCCACTGAAAGTGTTCTTCACGTAAGTATTTGTATAAACTTATTTTATCATGGCTTCTTGATTCAGTCCTTTTTTTTGCAGTATATTTATTTGGTGAGTTATAGTGACATCTAGGGGCACTAAGAGTAAAGTAATTTTCATATCATGAATTAGAATTTTGATAAGTGAGAAAACAGGCATTGGGGCTGTGGTTATAACTCACCCCACAGTCCTGGAGCACAGGGAGCGCACTCACATAAGCAGGCTCTGCCGTAGCTTAGCTCCTTATAAATAGCAGGAGCTGAAGAGTCTGATTGCAAGAATCTGTGCATATTGCTGAACCAGACACAACAATTAAGGAGTTGGACGGTGTACACAGCGTGCCATCACCCACAGGCAGTGCGTTTTCCTGTGTGGGTGTATCCACTATATTGAAATAGTTCTGGTCTGGAAGGGTGACAAACACGGTATAATTTTTACTCAATACCTTCTGGTTTCTCTGTTGCTCTGTTGAGATAGGCTGTTGCCATGGCAAACATGCATCTTGTTCTTAGAGGAAGGTTGCCTTTAGTGTTGGAACTAAATTATGCTACCATGCCTGGCTAACTACCTTTTTTATACTTAAAAATTTTGAACTGTCTGGGATATAGTGGTATATGTCCTTAATCCCAACACTTGGGAGACAGAGGCAGGTGGCATTCCATGAATTTGAGGCCAGCCTGGTCTCCATAGTGAGACTCTGTCTTAAAAAAAAATAAAAAAATTTAATATTAAAAAATAAATAATTAAAAAGCCACTTGATAACGGGTATTCATTCCTGATTTTTAAGTACGTGAGGAGTAGAAGGAAATTGCTTCAACATGTTAGGTCTAAAGTTGTCCACCCTGTGAGCCATCTTTCCCACCCTTTAAGTTGAGGTTTTTAAAAGAAGTGTTGATGCTTGTAAAAATACATTTTAGGACATTCTGTGGTCATCATGTTACGAATCTGACATTGTTCCCTGTAACGCTCTACTAAAAACATTACAATACTGAAGAGATTCGACCCCCTCTGGTGGTACCTGCCTGTAAGGACAGTTGTAGGTCAGAATCATACTGCACTGCCAAAAAATTGGACCCCACTCTTAGTTAACCTGATAGGATGGCCATGGTGTCATTTGTGGGTAGAGTAGGCTGACTGACTGTCCTAACATGTCACCGTAGGCAGTATCCACATAGGAAGAAGACAAGGCTGTTAGAATATGGCTAAATAATGCTAGCAGGCTGAAAGAAAGATTGCACAATGCCTCTGCCATAGATTCATTCATTCAATCAATGTGTGAGTGCTACATCTGCATGTAAGCCTGCAGGCCAGAAGAGGACATCAGATCCCCTTACAGATGGTTGTGAGCCGCCATGTGGTTGCTGGGAATTGAACTCCTGACCTTTGGAAGAGCAGACCATGCTCTTAACTGCTAAGGCTTCTCTCCAGACTGCTTTTGTTACTTTTAAATACAAAGAGGTATTGTTAGTGAGTTCTCACAGGAAGACAGTACTGTTTCATAAGTAGGCACCCATTAGTGTCTGCAGAGTTTAGTTATACTACTAAATGCTGAACGCTCTTCTAAACGTGTGCTTAAATTTCATCTCTAGGCACTGTGTACGATGTGAGTCATTATAATGCTTTACTTAAAGTATATCTTCAAAACGAATACCGATTCTCACCTACTGACTTCCTGGCAAAGATGGAGGGAGCAAACATTCAACCGAACCGAGTAGGTAGCTGCTGCTGTGGTCCAAGCAGCCATGTCCACTTCTTACTTTCCAGAAAAATGTTTGTGCACTCGATTGTTAAGTGACCCATCTCGTTGCAGGTGACATACCAGAGGCTGATCGCTGCCTATTGTAATGTGGGGGACATTGAAGGTGCCAGGTGTGTGTTTTATGAAGGCGGGCCACCTTTTAGTTTCACTTTCATTCACTTATTTTGTGCTTCTGTATATCTGCGTGTGCACGAGCCTGGAAATCAAGCATGGCTTGCAGGAGTCGGCGCTGGCTACCATGTGGGTTCTGGGTTCAGTTGTTAGGCTTGGCCATGAGCTCCTTTTCCCGACAGCCTATCTCATCATCTCGAAATGTAGGTTTACACAAGTAGATTGATAAATTGTATAATCCTAAGATGTACCTACTTTTTAAAAAAATTTGTTCTTTATAGAGGTCATTATTTCGGAAGTATTTTAATATAGCAAATTTAGTAAAATGATTTAAATAAAATGATACTATTGTATAAAAGGGAAAGAAGTAAAAGTTGCTATCCAGAATAGAAGCATAAATTGTTAATGCAAAGCTGGATTTGCCTTTTAAAAACCAATGTCCTAAGGGAACTTTCATTAGCCCTTTAAAACATGTTTGTTTATAGAAGCAGGAATTTTTATTGCCCATTGATTCAGGTAAAATTAGTTCCAATATTTCTCTGCTTACATAAATTTCATTGCCATTTTAAATTGAAGCTTAAGAAATAAGGAGTGGATTGAAATACACAATCATTTTTTTTAACTCAGTGTATTGATGCTCAGGATTGAACCCAGGGCCTCGCACATGCCAGGCATGCGCCCCATCACCCGGCCACACTTCTAGATTGCCTAGTAGCTTTAACAGTAGTATGCAAATTACTGATACTGCAAGGAATACAATTTCCCGAGAAGAGGACTGTTTTTCCCTCTGTTGGTTTGTTTTTGCTTTAACAAGGACATGTTGTTAGGCTAAACAAAAATAACAATTTGAAGTTTGTATGCATGTCATAGCAAGTCTCTGATAAATGTCCTTCTCTATTGCAGCAAGATCCTTGGATTTATGAAAACGAGGGACCTTCCAATCACAGAGGCCGTGTTCAGTGCGCTCGTCACAGGGCACGCCAGAGCTGGGTAACTGTCGTGTGTCCCACGCCCCCCTTTCCGTATTTAGGTCCTAGGAGGTTATTGGAGAGAACTCGTGGAGCCTGTTTAGTCGTCTTCCAAACACTGATATGAGGTGGAACATACTGAGATTTTTATGACTTCTCCTGAAATTTGTTACACAGAATTTAGAATTAATGTTAAAAATTGGACTTGGTCTGAGGTAGTTACATAGGTCATTGATCTAGGAAGTGTTTTTATCTTTCTCAAGTGAGTAGTCTATTCTGTTGTTCTTAGGTAAAGCTGTGTCCTTGCATTCCTAGTGGAAGAGGGATTCTTAATTTTTTTTTTTTTTCGGAGGTGGGGACCGAACCCAGGGCCTTGCGCTTGCTAGGCAAGCGCTCTACCACTGAGCTAAATCCCCAGCCCCGAGGGATTCTTAATTAATGCTTATAATTTTACATAAAGGGGTGAGGTTACTGTAAATATTTCAGATGCTTGCCATGATATCTAGTATTGCAGAAATATATAACCAGTTTAATGAGTGTTGTCCATCTGGGTGTAGTTCCAAGTATTTAAAAGAATTGATTTAATAAACTTGGGCCTCATATTTTAGACTGAGTGACTGTATTCAGTAACCTTATGTTTTCTTTGAAATAATTTACAGGGATATGGAGAATGCAGAGAATATTCTCACAGTGATGAAACAGGCTGGCATTGAGCCTGGGCCAGACACGTATCTGGCCTTGTTGAACGCACATGCTGAGAAGGGTGACATTGACCATGTTAAGCAGGTATGGTTACACGCTGCAAGTCAATAGTGAGGTCATTAAATGAACTTGTGTTATATTTTATGTGAAGCAAAAAACATAGCTTGTGTCTATTTTAAAGATTTCTTGTTGTAAAGAGTAATATTCTGGGCTGGAGAGATGGCTCAGCGGTTAAGAGCACTGACTGCTCTTTTCAGAGGTCCTGAGTTCAATTCCCAGCAACCACATGGGGGCTCACAACCACCTGTAATGGGATCCATGCCCTTTTCTGGTGTGTATGAGGACAGCTATGGTGTACTCATATAGAATAAGTAAATCTTTAAAAAAGGAGTAATATTCCACGAGAACTCTTAGTTAGATGTTGATATGTGGCAGTTACTGTTGGATTGGGCAACTGAGTCTTGTTTATTTAGTATTAATATTTCTATTTTTTCATTCTAATTACTACAACCATCTTTAGATTCTGGAGAAAGTGGAAAAGTCGGATCATTACTTTATGGACCGTGATTTCTTGCAAATTATTGTTAGCTTTAGTAAAGCTGGATATCCTCAGTATGTCTCAGAAATTTTGGAGAAGATTACCTATGAGAGAAGATCTATTCCAGGTATTTAAGAATGTTTATCTACATGCCTTTCTTAATACTCAGATTCCTGTTCCTTCCACGGAACCAGGGCCCTCCCTTCCCTAAGGGTCTTGGGGGTGAACAGCGAGCGAGTGCCCGGGTGATGAGAGCAGGACTGATTGTCTCAGAGACTCAGACGGAACTTTGTGGTGTTTGCTGTTCCTGATTTCTTTCTTTAAAAACAGAAACATTTTTGTTTATTCAACAATGTTTGGGTGTTCATACACCACATGGCATGTGTGCAGGTCTTTCTGAGGATGGAGTCAGGTCATAGAACTTGGCAGCAAGTGTCTTTCTCTGCTGGGCCGTGTTGCCGGCCCTATTTCCTCAGGTTTGTAACAATAGATGTCTTTGTTTTCTTCGCAGATGCAATGAACCTCATTTTGCTTTTAGTCACTGAGAAGTTAGAAGACACGGCGTTCCAGGTTTTACTGGCATTACCCCTGGCCAGGGATGAGACCTCAAGTAGTTTTGGCAGTTTCTTTTTGCGGCACTGTGTGACTATGGATACGGTATTTTGCTTGTTTCCACTTTGTAGATTGTGGTTAGCACTGAGACAGGAGAAAATTCATGAGATTAGAGTGGTTTAAACAACGTAAAACTTTTAATGTTGAAGATATCTGGATAGAAAGGAGAAATTGCGATTTCATCACCAGAGGGATTGAGTACTGCAGCAGGTCAAGTGGTCAGGCTCTGCCCATCGGTTGACTGGGTGTCTTTTCCCACAGCCTGCTGAGAAGCTGATAGACTACTGTAAGAGACTGAGGGACGCCAAGGTGCACAGCTCTTCACTGCAGTTCACCCTGCACTGTGCTCTTCAAGCCAATAAGACTGGTACTGTATTCTCTGAGTGAAGACCAGCGTCAGGAAGTGCCTCTGAGGTAGCTTGGTGACATGTTTGGGGATTTCTTTTACAGCTTTGGCGACAGCAGTGATGGAGGCTCTGAGGGATGAGGGGTTTCCTATCCGAACTCACTATTTCTGGCCGTTGCTTGTTGGACATCAGAAGACAAAAAATGTTCAAGGTGAGGTTTGTCTTTTATGGGGTCATAACTAGTCAGCCTGTTTGAATTCTTTAAAAGCACACTTCCTTCTGAGAATGAGATCTTGAGAAACTGTTGAGGGACTGTTTTCCCACCTTCATTTATCTCATGGTTTGTCTCTTCCATTCCAAGCCGTGAGTGTAGTAGGGAACAGCTTCTCTAGCAGTAGTACAGTTACATATCTACAGTGGAGGTCCTGAGCAGAGAGTGTCTGTTTCCTTTGTGGGCCCCTGCAGCAGGAAAGGCACAGAGACTTGTAGTTCCTGACAGCCTGCTGATGGAAGGACAGGAGGCTCCGTCTTTTAGCTTCTTAAGTACATTTAGGCATTTAGCATGCTTTTCCCGTACACATGGGATGTCTATAGGATAGGAATAAAATGGAACAAATATTAAATTTTAGAGCACAGTATCTAATTCTTTGGTTTGCATTACTGGTAATCAGAAAGAATAGTCTCATAAAAGAGGCTTTTAACAGAAGTACCTCCCCCTTGGGGAAACAAAAATGGTCTTTTTTCATTTTATCTCACAGTGTAATGTGCTGTGGAATGAGATGCAGAGTTGTTAGTGTGACACTGGGTGACAAACAGCGCACAAACAACAAAAAAGTGCTTTTAGCAGACTTTCACATGGCAATTTTATTTTAAATGTACAGTCGTCTTCTGGTTTAGAGGAAATAACGAAACAAGTATTCCCTAATTGTTTCTGGTTATAAAAGTCTCTAAATCCTTTTTAGAAAAGTCTTTGTGAAAACAATACGTGAGTTGATTAACTCTTTGTACACCTCCAGTACGGAGGAAGCAGGAGGAACCTTTGCTCTAGTGTTTCTTATCACAGGGAGTTTGGACGTGCTGGTACTATTTACCTTTACCCAAGTAGGAAAATACTGTTGAGATGTCTGTGTGTCTGTGTAGCAGGTAAGTTTCCTGATTGCACATATGGTAATGTCTACAGTTGAGTTGGGTACTATGTATTAACAGTTAGGAAACATCAAAGAACATGGCCAAGAACCCGGCTGTTTCTAGCTAGTGTGAGTTGGACTTGTGGAAGACGGGCTTACCTTACATCTGTCTTTCCTTTGGATCTCAGCACTGAGGTTTTCAGGATGCTTTTGAAAGCTCACATGATGCTGTCAAGGGAACTGAGAGCCGAAGGGGGCTGTCAGTATGTCTGCTTTCAGAATGACTTCTGTCTGTTGAAATATTGCTTCCTGCTATCCCTGCTCAGGGACTGTCACATTGTTTTATTCACATTCCCAGTTGTCCTTTGCAAATTAGACACCAGATTTTATATTAAGGATATCTTCTCAGTACCAAGATTTTTAAGTCAGTCCAAGTTTTATTTGGAAAGCACAGACGCCTGTGCTTTGTTAGAGGTACTGACTGACTCCTCAGTAGTACAGGTCGTCCCCCAGCTTTTGAAAAGCATCTGCCCGCTTTAGACCTCCTCTTCTGGCCATCCTGGAGATAGGAAAGTGTCCTGTGCAGTCCTGCAGTGACAGTCAGGGCCGTAGGTTTTCTGTGGTTTCTACAAGGACATGTAAGGCCAGAAATCAGATGCTCTCACTGGCGAAGTGAGCCTGCTTCCTCCCGGCGGCATCTAGTCTGTAAGCGAGTGAAAAGCTGGGACAGCAGCTGCTCAGGAGCACTCACTCAGGAGTGAGGAGAGGCCTAGGAAGCAGGTCAGGTAGAATTGAACTGGGTCTTCAGTAACGGGATTATTGCATTCCTGTTGAATTTGAGGGAGGAATTTCACTATCACCAGCCTCCAAAAGATTCCTTTGAGACCTTCATACTTTTCTGTGGTACAAATAGAAAAGTCATTACTTATAGTATAACCTGTTTTCAGCATTCAGACATAAATGAGAGGAAAAGCTCAGCATCGGGACCCAAACGTCCTTTAATGTATTAACTTGGAAGCAAAAAAACAAGAAGGGGGGGGGTGGGGATTTAGCCCGGGGGTAGAGCGCCTACCCAGGAAGCAAAAGGCCCCGGGTTCGGTCCCCAGCTCCAAAAAAAAGAACCAAAAAAAAAAAAAAAAAATAAGAATTCGAAGACTGGGCCAGGCAGAGTGATGCACACCTTCAACCCCAGTACTCTGGAGGTTGGGACAAGTGAATTGGAGCCAGCCAGGTCTACAGTGAGTTCCAGGATAGCCAGAGCAACATAGCGAGACCCTATCTCAACAGCAACAAAGACTATGGAGGGACGTTGTATGGAGGGGCAGCCCTGAGAGTGAAGTGCTGGCTGAGTCCAGGGGTAGTAGCAGTAGAGGTGCCCTATTTTTAAAAAAGGATTTTGTTTCCATATAAAGTGAGCGTGTTTAACTGATCATAGCAGCCGTGATAGACAGTTTTAGAGGGTGGGAGTGGTGCAGGTAGGTCACGTCTGTTTCCCTAGGTGTGGGTCATTTTGATTGCTGCAGTGTTTTGTTTTGTAGACAAAGTGCTGAGGAAACTTTCTCATGATTTAGAGGAAAGTCAGACTAAAACTGTAACTTCCCTGAATTCTGAGTTCTTTATCAACTGCCTTGCTGTGTTTTATCTCATAGGAATAATAGATATTCTTAAAATCATGAAGGAAATGGGAGTGGATCCCGATCAGGAGACATACATAAATTATGTGTTTCCCTGCTTCGGTAGTGTGCAGTTGGCTCGAGCTGCTCTGCAGGTGGGTACGAGTGTGCTTTTCATGGCTAATTGAAGAACACACTCAGTCCTTCTCCCTAATGCTTCATTATCAGGACAGCACCGTGGAGTGGAGAGCTGGAAGCGGTCTTGTTGTACCGTTGTAAGGCTTTATAAATATACCAGTCTGACAGTTAACATAACATAAGAAGACCAAAGAGCACCTTTCTTCTGTGTTGATAGACAAAACATTAAAGAATCACTCCTCATTCTTTTTTTTTTTTTTTAAAGATTTATTTCTTATATATAAGTACACTGTAGCTGTCTTCAGACACACCAGAAGAGGGCATCAGATCTCATTATAGATGGCTGTGAGCCACCATGTGGTTGCTGGGATTTGAACTCAGAACCTCTGGAAGAGCAGTCAGTGCTCTTAACCACTAAGCCATCTCTCCAGCCCCATCACTCCTCATTCTTATCCTGGAAACTGTTCTCATTAATTTTCCTAACTACATTAATGGGATATTTATTATTCTGCATTTGAAACATAATCGTATTTGGACTTTGACACATTGTTTTTCTGCCATACTTCTTGACCAGCATAGGGTTGGCGCGAATGAGTGTCATTTGAAGAGCTGACCTCTGGAGAGATGGCTTGGCAGTAGGAGCCCTAACTACTCTTTAAGAAGATCCAGATTTGATTCCCAAGTGGTAGCTCTGTCTAATTGATACCTGTCTAAGTCCAGTACCTGGAGAGCTGACTCTTTTTCTGGCCTCCACAGGCATTAGGCACACATGGTACATAGACACGAATGCTGGCAAACACTCATACACATTAAATAGGAAGAAAGTTACAAGGATTGCCTTTTCTAATTTCAAGGCGAAGTGCTGTATGTTCAGTTAGGAAGAGTGAGTCTGCACCCCAGATCTGTCGTACAGATTGTGCCTGAAAGAGCTTTAGAGCAGACAGTTCCTTACACCGTCTTGATTTTTGTCAGAATGTTCCTTTCTTTCCTTGAGACAACTTCATAGCTATAATCATTTTAAAGTTGGGAGTTGTATCTTGAAGGTCTTTACCTTCCTCACTTCCTGTTTGGGGAGAATAGGGCCTCACGTGGCACTGTGACCTTCTGGCACCACCTCCCATTCGATGGCAAGTGGGCTCATGTTGTCATGTTGAGTGTTGATGCTGTGCTAGGGCTCAAGCCCAGGGCTTGGTGTTTGCCAGCGAAGTGACCCTGACAAGTGAGCTCTGTCCCCAGCCCTCTTCTGTAGACCTCCAAAGAGGATGTTAACCTTCTACAGTTAGAAGCTATTTGTAAGCAGTGACTTTCTGCATACTTTATTCTTGGCAGAAGTACAGCCTGAGGGTCCCTTGCTGTCTCAGGGTTACTCTTGTTTTCTCATAACTGTTGACCTCTTTTAGGGGAAAATTAGACCTAAATTGTAAATTTGCTTGAGCTTTGATTGCCTATGTTATTATTTCAATTACCTTTTAGTTTCATTGTTAAAATTTCAGTGTTAAATATTATTGGCTTAGAAACAACTCTACTGTTAAATGCTTAAATGTTAAATACCATAGTATTGCTAAGGTTTTTTTTAATAGCTACATATAAAATATTTATCAGTTTAAGATTATGTCATTCACTGATAATCAGAGACTATTAGTCAGTGACTGTTTAACTCATCCATAATGGTTCCTTGAGATAGTCTTAGTTTTTAGATAATCATTTTTTCTTAACATTTTTCTTTTCATACCTGAGTGTGTTCTTTGAAAAGGTGGCTATTATTCATTCTTTTACAATTTTATTTGCTGTCTATCTATAGTAATATGTAATTCTGCAAGTCATTTTAATACTTGTGTGACATTTTATTTTATAGATATGTCATAATTTATTTTTATTCTTTGCCTTAAATTTTCAAGGTGGTTTGTAACACTGCACTATATAAAAAATACTTGAACTAAATTTTGGTTCATATACTTTTAAATCAATTAATGTTGGGACAGGTGATAAACCAGCCATTTATAGTTAAATCAATTTGATCTTTCCTTTGCTGCATGCATCATATCAAAATACCGTTTTAGTGGGAGTGGAGAGATGGCTCAGTGGTTAAGAGCACTGACTGCTGTTCAAGGAGCCAGGTTTGGTTCTTAGCACCCACAGTCAGTTCCAGTGGACCTGATCTCTTCTGGGCTCTGCAAGCACAAGGCACACGTGTTAGACAGACATCATGCAGACAGAAGATCCATGACCATAACATGGAAATGCATATTTCTTTTAAGCTCCCACATGTTCTGTGCTGAAGCCTCGTAGATGAGAGGATTTCTGTATTGAGTAAAATGTAAGCAGGCCGCCTGTGCTGTTAATGCTTCTTCAGGGGCTGCACTCGGCTTGAAGTGTGTGCGTGCGTGAGTGCGTGCGTGCGTGCGTGCACACGTGCATGACACCGCCCCCAAATCTCAGTTACTGAGCCATGTGTACTTTAAGAAGGCCTTTTTGGTTTGGGTTGTTTTGTGTGTTTTTTTCAAGGCAGGGTTTCTCTGTGTAGACCTGAAGACCAGGCTGGCCTGGAACTCAGAGATCTGCCTGCCTCTGCCTCCTGAATAAGGGGATTAAAAACGTGCTCCAGCATACCTGCCTAGAAGATTATCTTTTAAAGAGATAATAGATTATCTTGGTACACAGTGATAAAAATATGAGTCGTAGGAAATTGGAGTGGCATATCAAAATATTGTTAGCTGTTATTGAAGTGTATTACCATCAATGTGTGCTTTATCCCCAGGAAAATAAATGTCTGCCTAAAAGTACTACATTCGCTCAAGCCGAAGTGAGAAATGAAGCAATAAATGGGAATTTACAGAACATTTTGTCATTTTGTAAGTATTCTCCATAAGACATAGGCTTGGTGCTGATTTCAGTATGCACACGGCAGTCAGGCAGTGTGAGCAAGTGTGACCATTTCAGGTTTCATTACGGCTGTACCGAGAAGCCAGGTCACGCCCTGAGCTTGCAGCTACTTTGGAGGTCATTTTAAGGTTGGACTGTGGAAATCCGGGGAGACGTGGTGAGTGACGGGAAGCGGCTTCCCAGCTTTAGGTAACAGCACAGCCAGTGCCTGCTGAGCATTGAAAAGGCTCTCTTCTTTGCATAAAGGCAGTTCCACTGACAGAAAGGCATGGTGGGAAGCAAACAGCCAGAAACAAAATCCGATTTTAACTTTGTCTTTTTCTGCATATCTTATATTTTATTTTGAGTAAATAAATATTTCTTAAAGTCTTTGTTTTTTAACATGTTCATGACATTATTTGTTAGGCATTCAGATTGTGGGAAAAGGTTTTTGTGAGTTTATTTGGGGAGTTTTGCAAGATAGGGCTGATTTAGTTGACCTTAAACTCATAGATTTGCCTGTCTCCTGCCTCCTTAATGCCAGGATTAATGGTTTGCCTGTGCCTGGCACAGGGCAGTGTTGATCTTAAACTGTGAGTGTTGTGCATTCAGAGTGCACAGGGAGAAGCCCTGTAGAGTGCTCTGGCATTCACACTAGAGGCTGTTGGTAGGTGACACTCAGCATCCAGTGTGGAAAGTAGTCAGTGACTGTGTACATAGTGTGTGGATGTGGACAGTAGTCAGTGACTGTGTACATAGTGTGTGGATGTTCAGTAGTCAGTGACTGTGTACATAGTGTGTGGATGTTCAGTAGTCAGTGACTGTGTACATAGTGTGTGGATGTGGACAGTAGTCAGTGACTGTGTACATAGTGTGTGGATGTGGACGGTAGTCAGTGACTGTGTACATAGTGTGTGGATGTTCAGTAGTCAGTGACTGTGTACATAGTGTGTGGATGTTCAGTAGTCAGTGACTGTGTACATAGTGTGTGGATGTTCAGTAGTCAGTGACTGTGTACATAGTATGTGGATGTGGACAGTAGTCAGTGGCTGTGTACATAGTGTGTGGATGTGGACAGTAGTCTGTGACTGTGTGTGCATAGTGTGTGGATGTGGACAGTGGTCAGTGACTGTGACTGTGTACATAGTGTGTGGATGTTCAGTAGTCAGTGGCTGTGTACATAGTGTGTGGATGTGGACGGTAGTCAGTGACTGTGTACATAGTGTGTGGATGTTCAGTAGTCAGTGACTGTGTACATAGTGTGTGGATGTTCAGTAGTCAGTGACTGTGTACATAGTGTGTGGATGTTCAGTAGTCAGTGACTGTGTACATAGTATGTGGATGTGGACAGTAGTCAGTGGCTGTGTACATGGTGTGTGGATGTGGACAGTAGTCAGTGACTGTGTATATAGTGTGTGGATGTGGACGGTAGTCAGTGACTGTGTACATAGTGTGTGGATGTTCAGTAGTCAGTGACTGTGTACATAGTGTGTGGATGTTCAGTAGTCAGTGACTGTGTACATAGTGTGTGGATGTTCAGTAGTCAGTGACTGTGTACATAGTATGTGGATGTGGACAGTAGTCAGTGACTGTGTACATAGTGTGTGGATGTGGACAGTAGTCAGTGACTGTGTACATAGTGTGTGGATGTGGACAGTAGTCAGTGACTGTGTACATAGTGTGTGGATGTGGACAGTAGTCAGTGACTGTGTACATAGTGTGTGGGTGTGGACAGTAGTCAGTGACTGTGTACATAGTGTGTGGATGTGGACGGTAGTCAGTGACTGTGTACATAGTGTGTGGATGTGTACAGTAGTCAGTGACTGTGTACATAGTGTGTGGATGTGGACGGTAGTCAGTGACTGTGTACATAGTGTGTGGATGTGTACAGTAGTCAGTGACTGTGTACATAGTGTGTGGATGTGGACGGTAGTCAGTGACTGTGTACATAGTGTGTGGGTGTGGACAGTAGTCAGTGACTGTGTACATAGTGTGTGGATGTTCAGTAGTCAGTGACTGTGTACATAGTGTGTGGATGTGGACAGTAGTCAGTGACTGTGTACATAGTGTGTGGATGTTCAGGTGACAAGAGGAAAGCAGTGGCAGTAGAGGAGTGTGAGCTGTGAGGGGCACACCCTGGGGGGCCTTCCCCTCCTACTGGATGTTTCTTCCATTTCATCCTCACACTCACGAGGAAGTGTCAAGTTCGTCCCAGTCTGTTGACACGATGCTTCGATGCTTCGAGTCAGCAGCCATCCAGCTTGCTTGGATATGTCTGGCCACCTTTTAAGGAAAAGACATTGGCAATATTCTTTGAAATACTATTCTTAATAGCATCAATTTTTTTAAGTTTATTTTTATTTTCTGAGCATTGTAGTCTTGGGTGCACACATACACACACACACACACACACACAATGTGTGCATGCAGACAAGGTTGTATGAAGGTGGCAGATTCTTCTGGAACTGTTGTTGCAGACAATTGTGAGCTGCCACATGGGTGCTGGAAATTGAACCCCAAGTCCTCTGGAATAGCAGCCAGTGCTCTTAACTGGCTAAGCCATCTCTCCAGCCCCAAAGTATTTTTGTAAGAAGCTATTTATTACATTTTAAAAGGAAAGATGCCAGGGAGTTAAGACCACATAGTACCTGAGCTTATTCTTATCAGACTTTCCTTAGACCGAGGTCTTTGAGGAGCCTTAACTGCTGGTGTCTGTCCGTGGCAGCCCTTAGGTATGCACGAGAACATCACACGGTGAGGAGGAACAGATGTTTTCTCTGGGTCAGATTTGTGTGGGACACAGTCTCTCATTCGTAGGCACGGCAGGGTGCTGAGAGGCGTGTGTTGTGTCGATTTCACATTTGGTCATACTGCAAATGATTTTTAGATATTTCAGTGAAATATTTAAATGCTGTGAGGTTAATGGAAAACTTAAGTTTCTTGTCCAAGGGTTTTATAATTGGTTTAAAACACTTATGTGGGAGAAAAAATTTTATGTATGAGTTTAAATTAAAAATTATTTTCTTTCCATAGCCTTTTAAAAATTAAGTCAAGTATCTTACTCTTTATATAGGATTTATCATGTTCAGGACTTGACTCTATTTTGGATTTCTCTCAGTTCATTCATTCTGTCATGCAACAGCCATGTTACATACAGTATAAGGATTCAATTAATTAGACCATACCATTTTAATACAGCTGTAAGCAAAAACCAAGTTCAGAAAATGCCAACAGTGACCTTCTGTCATGTCTAAACCGTACCTTTTTTTAAAGTATTTATGGCAAGCTTTACATGAAAAGTGAAGCTTGCTGATCGGCATTGAAGCATTCCAGGTAGAGGGAGGCGGAGGGGGAGGGACGAAGGAGCGGGGAAGGGTGATGTGGCAGACGTGAAGCCTGTCTTCTTGCAGCTGGCTGCTGCTCTAGTGTGAATGCAGACAGTGGTCACGGTGGAAAATGGATCAAAAACTGAATGGTTCACCGGTCTCCATCACAACTCTTGCAAAATAACTTTGTTTTCTCTTTGGGAAGGATGAAAATCACCTTGCTAATGTCCTTACAGTATCAGTGTCAGTGTCAGTGACTAGTAAATACACTTTAAGTTACATAAGCAGGGCAGTTTATTACTATTTATATTAAGGAATAATTATGAACTTGCTACTTTATTGCTTTGAAGGGTGTTTGTTACAAGTGTACTGCCTTGTCAGGTAACTATGTGGGGCGTCTTGTTTCCCAGTTGAGAGGGAGAAGGTAGGTAAACCAAGTCACCGCATCACTGTGGCTCAGTCTGGGTCATTTTGTTTGCTTGGCCTGAGATGTTTTGACAATTGTTTTTCTTTTGCAGTGGAATCGAATGCATTGCCTTTCTCGTTTAATTCTTTGAGAGGCAGCCTAATTCTAGGCTTTAGGAGGTAAGATTATTAGCCTAAATATTCTCTGTCATTGGACTGATTTCCCTTGTCCTTGTGACCTACTAATGATGGAAACTGCTTCTGAGACAGGCTCTGGCCTTTGAAGGTTTAGGCTGAGTTGGGTTAGGGTATCCTTCCCATTCCTTTCCTAAAAGATGCACAGAAAGAAACTGCATGCACGCTCAGATCCCTGTCTCTGCATTCAGTGTTAGTGGCTTTATTCTGTACATGTTACTACCTTACTATTACATGTTTAAGGACAATTAATGAACTTTCCCTTGTTGTCCATTACTACATTGAGATGCAGAAGCAGGCAAACCTTGTGGAGAGGTGAGCTTCTTTTGCGAGGTTCAGAAGTGTGTGCTGGTGTTGATTTGGTCTGGTGAGAGTATTTGGGCTGGAACACAGTATGCCACCTCACAGCATGAGGAGCAAAAGTGAGAGGAAGCCACAGAGCAACCCAGGGGTTTGGGCTCACTCTTTTAACAACTTGTTCTAGTAAGAAGTTCAGGAGAACTACTATAATTCCTTCCCAGGGCAATTGCCTAGTGATGAAAGACCTCCATTGAGTCTTACCTTAGGCCATAGTGAGAGCCAAGCTTCCATTATGTGGACCCTTGGGAAGAAACTCACACCATATCTTAGTACCCTCCAAATTTTGCTACTTTTTAAATAGTCACTGAAAAATCAAAGAAGTGGGAATTATTGCCTCCCTCTTCCACGATTACACAGTGTACTGACTGCCGTTCCAGTTCCTGTTGAATGTGCAGATACATGTTGGTTTCTTATTGTTGAACTACTCTAAGTTGTAGACATAACGCCACGGGACGTTGTAGCATACGCTGTCATTCAGAGTATCAGTGTCCCCTAAGGTACTTAACCTGTACTGTCTTCTGCTCACACAGTGTGTGCTTAGATACTCTTGTCTAAGGTGTTCGTTGTGCTAGTAAGACGGCCTTATGTAGAGTCGCTGCTGCCAAGCCTGACATCTGAATTCAATCTCCAGATCCTACCTGGGACAAGGAGAACCCAACTTTTCCCCAGGCTCATGCATGTGTGCAAAGCTGAGTGTGATGGCAGCTGATGCACTCCCAGTGCTGGGAGGTGAGAGACAAATCCCTAAAGCTCATTGGCTGGCCGGCCTAGCCTGATTAGTGAACTGTGGGGTCAGTGAGCGTTCTGTCCCGAAAAAAAACAGTGGAAAGTGATTGAAAAAGATTCCTGCAGTGGCCTCTGGGCTCTATGGGTATACATACATGGGCATGCACACCCACAAGTACACACACACACACACACACACACACACACACACACACACACACACTTTGGGGAAAAAAGATCAAATCTGAAAAAGTGAAATGCTTCAGTGGGTAAAGACATTGAAAGCCCAATGGCCAGACTTAGTCCCTGGAACTAACACCACCACAGAACTTATCTTTAGACCTCTGCATGTGAGCTACATTACACACATATAACACTTACAGAATGATTATAGGACTTTAGAGCATAGGATGTAACTGTGTAGGAAGAACTGCAGTAGAACCCGGTTTAAAGAAGTAATGTTTCCTATGTTGGTAATGAAGTGTAAAAGACATTCACTTTGTCCTTGATGAACGACAAAAACTGGCTTTCCCTCACTCTGAGTCCTCAGTGTGTCTATTGATCTCAATATGTTTTAGCTGGTTTGAATGGCATTTTTCAAAAGTCCTAGCCTCGTGGAAGTACTTGCATCGTAAAGCTAGGCCAATATGGCACGAACAAAAAATCCTAAATGGTATGTCCTGCTACGTACCTGGGGCAGAGGCTGAGCTGACTGAAGGCTTACAGCTCTTGGCCCTCCCTGGAAGACGCTATCTGCCTGTTTTGTTTTCCCTGACCCTGCTGATTAATTCTGAGTCATGGTCTTTTCTATCAGTGGCTTGCTGTAGATGCAATAACGTTTGAGGTTGGAGTAACAGCATATCCATAAGAATATGGACATGGTCAGAAAACATTTATAACTTAGGGTCACTTCTTTATTTCTACTTCACCCCAAAACTTAACAAATTTAAATTAAATTATAGGAAGGTAATTAGAGTCCTTCATGTCAGCATTAATATAGTCGTCTTTAATGTGTTGACAGAATAAATAGCAATATATTTTAAAATCTCTTCAGAACATTTTGTATAGTGGTGAAGCCACCTATTTTGTGTACTTTGGAGATTTGTGTTGTATGTGAGCAAATTTAGAATTGTTTTAGTGACTAGGACAAAATGGCAGAGTGTAATACTTGGCTCATGTGTGGGGAGCCATGCTGTTAACGTATGAAGTGCCTACTTTAGACATAAAAGGCTTAGCAGAAGTGACTTATTCCCAAAAGTAAGTCAATCAGACATCCAGAAATCACAGACCATTGTAACTAGATTTCTAAGTTACTTTGGATAAACCCATGGGGATATGGAGGCACATTTTATCATGCGGCTTTAATGAAACCCATTGTTCCCAGTCTGCTTGGCTATAGGGTTTTGTTTTTCTTGTTCTGTATTAAGTTTCTACTGCTGTTATAAAATACTGTGATCAGTAACAACTTGGAGAGGAAAGAGTTTATTTCACTCCATGATGAAAGGCCTGGACGCAGGAACTGAAGCAGAGATGGTAGGAATGCTTCTCGTAGACTCACTCTCCGTGGCTTGCTCAGCTTCCTTTCTTACAGCTCTCTAGGATCACTTACCCAGGGGAGCCAGGTCCTTCCCTGTCAACCACAGTCAAAAGAGAAAAAGGCCCCCGTTTGTCCACAAGCCAAGCTGAAGGCGTTTCTCAGTTGGGCTTTCCTCTTTTCAGATGACTGCCTTGTGCGGAGAGTTGTTAGAAGTCTGACCCACACATTTTCTGTTTAAAAATATATTATTATTGTTGGGTAGGGGACAGTGCATGTGGAGTTCAGAGACGTTGGTTTTCTCCCTTCACCTTACTCTCTGAGGATCAGACATGTGCCACAGGCTGGTGCAGTGAGCAGCTTTTACTTGCCAAGCCGTCTGACTGGTCGTGTCTCCATCTCTGGCCCACCGTATACAGTCTTCTGAAGCCCAGGCAGACCTTAAGCTTCCCATGTAGCTGAGGATGGCCTTGAACTTGTGATCTTCCTCCAACCTTGGGTGCTGGGATTACAGGTAGCATACCCCTTCCACTGTATGTGCTGCCACCTGAGATACATTCCCAGGCCCATCTCATAGTAATTTTGAGAAACATTATTTTTCTTACATCTTTTAAGAGTGGTGTTTAAGAGGAGAGACCCTCAGGAAAGGGCTGTTGAGCATCACCAGTCTGACAGTTCCTGCCACAAGCAGCCTGGCTGTGGCTCTGGGCCTTCTGACACTTGTTAGGGGACAGTCAGCAGCCTAAGACGTGCTGTGCTGTCTTTTTTTTTTTTTTTTTTTTTTTTTAACCAAAAAACAAAACATTTATTGTTTAGGTGTCTCTATATATGGTTTTCAACTTTATAAATTGTTTACTAACATACATAGGCAGAGTCACTTAAGTTTCAGTCATTTAAGTTTAATGCCTCTTTTTGTTTATTATAAAAAGATTTTCTACTTTAAAGTTTCCATAAAAGTGAAGCTACACGGAGGACATAGTTGGTAGATTGCTTGCCTAGCACGAATGTTTTCGCGGGTTCAGTTCCTGGCACTTCATGAAGTGAATGGAGCAGGATGATCTGTGCCTGAGATCTCAACCCTCTGGAGGTGGAGGAGGAGAATCAGCAATCAGCATATCTGTTTGGGCTAAGTGTGGCCCTGTCTTCAGACACGTAAATAAATCACGGTTGGAAGTGACTGGTAGTGAGTTCTCAGTCCAATGTAGAGTGCAGTTGTGTTTAGAAAGAGTAAGACTTTCCTTTCCTCTCATCAACAGGAAAACAAAATGTAAGTGAAGGGGGGGGGTCCTTTGGCATGTAATTAAGAGAGAGGGTCCCTTGGTGTATAATTGAAAGCCCTCCAAAATCCTGAGCCTTTGCAGGAGGTAGCATCTGCACTGAAGTCAGTAGCACATTGCAGAGTTGTTGGAGAACTGGCGAGGTGGCAGGCCAGGGTTTTGTACAAAGAGCTCCGTGGTCAGGAGAGATTTTCTGACTTACTCACAGCAATCTAAACTTGGTCTCTGGATGTTGTTTGTTAAAATGAAAGATCCGGATTTTGAACCTAAACTGTGTAAGACCAGACATTAGCCTTACTGGAGTCATCAAGTTAATGCCAGATTTTCAAATCCTGTCTGTAAATGGTAGTAAGATGCCTTCGATGATATCCTGACCTCACGAGATCTGAGAGATGGGATGAGACATTTGTTCCTAATGAGTTACTTCCTAATTGGTATAGGAAATGAGCCAAAGGCTTAAGCAGAAGAAGTGATGGGGAATAAGCCCGGGTCACGGCCTTAGTTTTGTCTTACGTCTCATTATTACTCTTCTTGGCCGTCAGAAAGTCTGTCTGCTCTAGCTCCCTTCCTTGTTTTACCACACAGACTCTAAAAGAGGAGCTGGTGTAGAGCTATTAGCATCATGGTCCTTGTCACCAGACATCTCATGACCTTTAACTCCATAACAAAATGTTAATGTTTTCTTACAAATTGTCCTTCCAAATTCCATTATCGATCTAGAAAAAGCTTGCTTAAAACCTACCGTCAATCTGCAACAGAAATAGTGCCAGTGTGTTTTTCAGTCCTGTTCTTCAAAACAAACCCATTCTTAATTAAGACAGACTTAAATAGAGGATAGTATAGAAAAAAAAACCCTGTCCTTTACAAGTTCTGCCTTCTCAGAAATTTATTTTCTTTGTCAGCAAAACAGAAGCAAGAGTTATTTGTTAACTTATCAGATGGCAAACGGCAAGGTTCATAGCCTTGCTATCTGGGTTCAAAATGGTTCCAGGGTTTTCTTAGTTGTGAAATGTATTACACATTCAGAGGATCTTTCAAAGTTGAGTGTATCATGTAACACCCTGAGTCCAGGAACACAGTGTCAGTGGTCCTGTAAGTTCTCTGAGGTCTTCCGTAGTTCCGTGTTGCTTTCCTGAAGCCACATGCTGTCCTGACATGGAAGGAAATAGTGCAGCTCTGGTGCCAGCTCCCTGGAAACAGATTTGACAGGCTCTGGGGCAGGGCAGACGAGCCTTTTCTGGGGGAAGTGGAAGAGCTCAAGAGTTAGTCCTAAGAAGCAGAAGGGTCAGACCTTTGGGGAGTCTGGGACCAAATACAGGCAGGCATCTCTGCAAGCTCTCCTGGCCTTCCTCAGACACGAAGAAAAGGCTTCCATGAGCATAGTTATGAACTTCTAGTACACGGCATGGAGACAGAAGGCCATGTTCTACATCCGTGATGGACAGATAAACCATCAGTGCCTTACACTAAAAGATGTGGTAGGTGCTGCTGGTGCCTGTCATGTGGACAGTTCAGTGCTGTGCACAGAAACTGTCCCTTCGCCTTGCTTGTCCTTTGCCCTTTATCCCGTAGGTTCTCTTTCATAAGTCCAGCTGGGATCTCTGCTTCCACACCAGGTGTTTTTCTTGTTTCTTCATGTGTAGTAGAGGGTATCCTTCTGTATCTTCCTAAGACACAGGCTTTCTTAATATTGTAGAATTACCACAGAAGCTGAGTATGTGCAGCTGGGCCTGAGATCAAAGCTCAGCCGGTGTGGAAGCCCTCACTCATTGGTAGTCCTGTATTGAAAATGGTGTGTCTAAATTTAAACAAGCCATCGTTAAGTCTAAGTTTGTCTTTGTTTCATTGAATTGATTTCAGGTTTTATAATACAAAGAATCCACATGTATTATACCCTCTAGAGTGCAGTATCTTGTCTCATCATTTGTACTGCCTCTATGTTCATTACTCTGTGCGCGCGCGCGCGTGTGTGTGTGTGTGTGTGTCTGTGTGTGTGCGTGTGTGTGTGTGTGTGTGTGTGTGTGTGTGTGTGTGTGTGTGTGTGTGACAGAGAGAGAGAAGGGGGTGGGTTTGGAGTTATTTGAGCTTGATCACCAGGCCATTTTCCGCCGTTCCGTATTTCAGTATGCAATCCAAAGGGACAAGGCTATTCTTTCCTGTAACCTCAGGAAGTTGAGCATTCCTGGGCCAGTTTTAGCTAACATACAGTTTATGACTCCATTTTAAAGTTTATGTCCTTTTTCACGCCTTATTCCCCTTTTGTACAAAGTCCTATTCAGGGATGAATATTAGTTGCCATTTACTTTAAATTTTCTCTGGTCTGCAATAACTTTGTCTTATGACAGACACTAGCAGTTTGTTACAGGAGAACCTCACAGCAGTTCCCTGACGAGCTTCCGTGTGTCCTGTGCTAGCTTGCCCTTTTAGGGAGTTGCATCCAGAGACCTAGCTACCCATTGTTAGCACCTGGGGGTGATGCCAGTCTTGATCACTCAGGCAAGGCTGTCACCTTCTCCATATTACAAGTGAGTCAGATACTTGGCGCCCATGCAGATAAGCCTACTCTTTCAGATTTGGACCCCAACATGTAGAGGTAGGTGGCTTTTTAAGTGGTCCCTATCCAAGCCAAAGTTAATTTTGAAAAATTTAAAGTTGCTTTTTTTTAAATAGCTTTTTTGAGTAGTTCAATTCATTATTTATTTACTTGTTAAAGGTATTGATTTTTTTTTAACAGTTTACATAATATAATTACTGTTTCTTGAAACTCTGGACTTATTTCTGATCCTCTGCTGCCCTCTGCAGGTCGATGAATATAGATCTTTGGAGCAAGGTACGTATTCCTAATACCGCAAACACAGTGTGATGTGGGGAAAGCTATCAAAACCAAGTTTTAATAGCTTCACACATTTCTGATATATTATTACAAGCTAATGGATTAAGGGTTCATTAATGGATTGGTAGTTTTAAAACAGGCAAATGCTACTCAATTAGTCCTTGACTTACTATTACATTCTTACTAAGGTTTTCATCTTTCAAGACAGAAATGCTAGAATTGTGGTGGTGGCATTTGATATTGCAGGCTTGGTAATCTTTTGGTGGTGCTGGGACGGGTCTTGACGTTTTCTCAGTGAGCTCTGTTTCCCTGAGCTCATTGCTCCCCAGCTTTCTTGACATATTCATGTGTGTCTCTGTTGGTTTTTATTTCTGTCTGTAAATGGTATGCAGACCAATCCAATACTGCTTGATAGCTTTGAAAGAAGTCATCTGGTTATTAATGATTGCATGAAAAAAACATTAGATCAAGAAGATCTGGACGGACACTATTAGCTAAGCTTTCCAGTTTAAGTCTGTTAGGTTTTGTATGTTTGGTGTAAAAGTGAGCCCAGGGACTTATACATGCCAAGCAAATCAGGCCCAAGTGTGTTTTTTAGGTATAATTGTATCCATTTCTCTGCCCAGCATTCCTGCAACTGCCGTTAAGAATCGATACTTAATTTTAGTATTTAGTTGGGTTATGTAGACAAACAGTTCATTGACCAAGGAGACATTTATTGGTGTATTCACTAAATAAATCTGTGGAAAATTGTTTCTAAATACCACAGTTGTATCACATCCCGTGTGCAGCTACAGTTCTGGAGAATTTACTAGTAGTCTTTTTTTGTATGTGTTGCTTTATAGAGAGCTTACAGAAGGCTGGCTCTCTATAACATTGCCTTTGGATTGCATTAGGTGAAGACACCCTTCACAATAGTAGAAGCAACTGGAGCTTGGCTTTTGTTAACACGAATGCTATGTGCTAGGCAGGCTCAGCTGTGGGCCACACACAGCAGCCGGCGTCTGGTCCTGACTGTTTCAGACAGCTGCTGTATGCTTCTGATCTGCCTTCAGCCTGAGCATTTGTATATAGGGTCAAACACGATTGATGGCTACAAGTCAGTACCAGGGATGTATATTAATTTTAATGGTAAAGTGTATACTTGGTGGATATTTTTATGTTAAAAATTTTATGTATTGAGTAGATAAGAATTTGAGTTCAAATACATTTGAATCTTCGACTCATTTTAAAATCATTGAAGTGAATGAAAAAATGTCACTGAGAAACACAAAGTGCATATTATTTCCGGGTTTAGCACATTTTACTTATTATTTTCCTAATATTTTACCCAAAAAGGGAACAGTTGATCCAATTTGAGTAGACTCTGAGTACTGTGATGAGAAACAATGCTTTACCATCTTGTAAGAGATTTTCTGGTTATGAAAATTAGTTTTCAGTGTCCAAATTCAAATTTAAACATCACATTAGAGCCTTTCTATGTGATGTTTCATAATACTGCAGTTTTTCTTAATTTTTTAAAATTATTTTTAGAAAACAAGTGTACTATTTAAAAATTGAATGATCTGTGTGGTGGGTGGGGTGGGATGGGATTACCCTGAAAGAGAGCAATCCTTCACTGGGGGAGCTTTGTTATTTCAAAAATCCAATCTCATATTGTACTTTTGTTTTGTTTTGTTTTGTTTTGTTTTTTTTTGCTTCTCTTGCTGCAATGCATGGATTTCCTGTCTTACCAGATAACAGAATTGCTGTACAAGGATGACCGTTATTGCCAAAAACCTCCAGGACCAACGGGTAGCGTTTCTATGATGATTGTAACTTATCCACACATCCACTCTTCTGTGCAATGATGGGCTGGAAGGATTGTGGCAGTAAACACTGTGATTGTGAAAGTGGAAATTTGAAACATTTGGTTATAATAATCTATACAGATAAGTACATTTTGAGAGATCTATTGTGTGTGGATTTATTAGATTTTTTTTTTTTTTTTTTTTTTTTTTTCCGGAGCTGGGGACCGAACCCAGGGCCTTGCGGTTGCTAGGCAAGCGCTCTACCACTGAGCTAAATCCCCAACCCTATTAGATATTTTTTAAGACAGAATGTGGAGCCCTTGAGGTATAAATCAGAGCCCCTTGTAGCATCTGTCACAATAGGGTTAAAAACCAGTGTATCTCCGTGTCTGTATGACTTCAGTGTTTTGCATGTGTGGTTAACTTTATGCAAAGTAGGAAAGGTCTTTGATTTTTCGCTTAAATATAACTTAATAACTAAAAGACGTAATTCATGATTTAATGAAGTCAGGACTATATAGTTTCCTATAAGAAAGTGCCCCTCCTGCCCCTCTTGAAAGTTCAAACCTCCTCTTCTAGGCATTGACACATGGCCCTATGAATTTTTATGCTTGAATGCATAAGAAAATTACTGTTGTTACAAAACATCTTTGTTAATCTTGGTTTTTCATTGGCTAATAGGCAGCTCTCCATGGGATTACTGTATCTGCTCATTAACACTATTTTAACTTTCTATGCTCAGTATTTATCAGTCGTTTCTAATTTTCAAAATATTGTCCACAAAAAATTAGTATAGAACTATGTGAAGACATTTATTTATACTCACTACCTGTGCTTTGGATGGGGGAGGGTGAGACCTGGGCAGGACCACTTCTGTCACAGAGTGTTGGAGAAAATAGATTGAAGTAAGATTCAGTACTGAGAAGCTGTCACTCGGTCTGAACATAATTAATATTCCTTTCACTCAGCAGTTAGAGATGCGCTCCCACACCACAGTCTATGCCTCAGTGATCACTGTTGCCACCTCAGAGCCTCTCATCAGGGTGACATCGCACACCAAAGTGATTTCTTATAAATTAATCTTGATAACATGACAGTCTCGGTAATTTCAGTAGAATGCTTTCTCTTGTTTTTTCCACAGAAGCTGTTGGCTATTTTCTTTATAACTTGATTGACAGCATGAGTGACTCAGAGGTGCAGGCCAAGGAGGAGCGCTTGAGACAATACTTCCATCAGCTGCGAGAGATGGTACCGTTTCACTTTTGCTACGCACTGCCTGTCTCGCCTGACATGTATCTATTAGGTTTCCAACGCTGCTTTTAAGTACAGCCAGACCACTTCTCAATGACATGCGAGAGTTAGAGACTTAAATTATGTCTGGGTAGTTTCTGTTAGACAAATTTCAGGTTGGTTGTCTCAAACTTAGTGTTTTCTTCCCCCCCCTCCCTTTCCATCTCACAGAATGTTAAAGTTTCTGAAAACATCTACAAAGGCATTTGTAATTTGCTGGATAACTACCATGTTCCTGAATTGATTAAGGTGTGTGAGTTTAATCCATCAAACTTTGTTAATTACTTTATTTATATGTAGAGACTTTTTTAAATGTTCCTTAAATGTAACTTGAAGGGTCAAAATTTTTCTTTTCCCAAAACAACCATAAATAAAGCTTATATTGCTTGCTGGTAGCAAGTGTTTACATATTAAAGGGTGCATCTAAACCATTAATTACAGTGATTAATGCAATATGAATAGGATTCCCGCAAAGCTTTAGAAAAGGTAGCATTGAAATGAGGTGGGGGCCTGCAAAATGTGCCTTTGATATTCAGTAACATTTTTCCTATGTTTTCTAATTCTGTATTAATTTGAATCCCAATTTTAGGATGTTAAGGTTCTGGTTGACAGAGAGAAGATAGATTCTCAAAAAGTAAGTAATATCTTACTTTATTTTTTTTTTAAATGCTTCTGATGAGAATTCCAAATAGTGTCCCTGCAAGTTACCCTATCTATCTCTGGGTTGGTCAAACTAGTCACCATCTCAGAAGAACCAGTAAGTCTAGGATGTTAGCATATGATCTAGGAGAGAGTTATGAACTCTCCCCATCCACAGACCTGAGGTTAATATCTCTTGGAGCATTTAGGACAGAGAAGCAAGGCAGCTCACAGGGCAGAATGACAAGGACTGTATTTTCTTTCCATAGTAAACTTTTGCTCTTCCCGTGTAGACCTCCCAATTTACCTCATCTGATTTGGAGTCAACCCTTGAGAAGCTCAAAGCTGAAGGCCATCCTGTAGGAGACCCCCTGAAGCAGCTCATCTTGCTGCTCTGTTCTGAGGAGGTAACCCTGACGCTTCTTTTCCTTTCATATACGCTTTGGGGGAGATAGTCTATATAGACCACAGTAAGTAGAACCAAGTATAATGTTTATGAATTTTATACTTTATTATTATCTGTCATGCTTGAGAACAGTTCAATTAAGTGAAAGGCTAACTAATTTCAGTGACACCTTGAATGGCATGTTTTCGGGTTGCTGTAGTCTGTTTATGATAATCTGCAAAGTGAATGATAGTACCAGCGTGATAGGTTTATCATACATGCCAAATGTCCTTTCAAGCCATGGCTCCGGTCTCTCATATCCAGATTGTCAAGCAACTGATACATGCAGTAGTCATTTGCAAGTCAAATATAACGAGCTTGTTAATGCGGGGATTGAGATTCCATTTTCCTGCTAGGAAAAGCTTTCTGCGATAAAGGGTCCCTTGCCTTCTCCAGCAGGCCTGCAGCCGCACCTCGTGTTTGCATTGGTGTATCTGCAGTTTGTGCCCTATCACTACATTTTAAAGTTTCTGCTTCAATGTAGTTATTCAGAAGACATCTTTTAAGCCTTGCACACACACACACACACACACACACACACACACACACACACACACACACACACACACACACACACCCCTGGGGCAGAGTTAAGAGTGTGAAACCATTTAGTTTTTAAAATAGTGTTGACTTTTTTAAAACTTGAACAGCACGAAAAAAACATGGTATTTTACCTTATATATCTTTTTCTTTTTCACTAAATCCTTTTATTGTAGAATATGCAAAAGGCCCTTGAAGTGAAAGCAAAATACGAGTCAGACATGGTTATTGGTGGCTATGCAGCTTTAATAAATTTGTGCTGTCGACATGATAATGCAGAAGATGCACTGAACTTGAAACAAGAATTGTAAGTGCCTTGGCGGCTGGAACCAACCAGCACAGAGTAAAGTGCCCTTGGTGCAGTGTGTGGATAGAATACTTCTCTTACTGAATTTTAAAAATTCTTTTGTATTCAGTGTTTAAGTGTCATGCTAGAAGAGCTCTCTAGTTAATGATGTCGTGCTTTCTGCAGGGTCTTTTCTGTTTAGTAAAACATTCTAGTTCTCCCAGCCAGGGCGTGTGAGGGCGGCTTTCCAAGAAACTGTAGCACATTTCCCTTTCCGTATAGCGTTGCACACAGAATCCTGTCTGTTCCAAGAATCTTTTGTTTTCCTTACTAATAGATTTCTAATATGGAAAGAAGTAATTTAGGTATTTGAATGTTTGCAGTGAAAGCTAGAATCATAGAAAGAGCTGAAAAGGCAAAGTGAGTCTTCAGTATATTCCTGTGCAGCAAGGCAATGTATATGGTTCTGCATTTTTATTTCTGCATTCATGGCTGTAATTAACTTTGAATTGGTACATGGTTGCAAACATGTTATGTGTCAAGGCAGTATCGCAACGATTCAGACTGTTTGATTAGCTTTTAGAAAGTAATCAATTGACCATAACTGTTCTCTTTTCAGTTAACTGACTCCCTGTAACCCTGGCTTATTTTATAGTGACCGCTTAGATCCTTCGGCTGTTCTTGACACTGCCAAGTACGTAGCCCTGGTAAAAGTATTGGGAAAGCATGGCAGAGTGCAAGGTAAGTGAGCCCCAGGACATGGAGGAGATAGGCGATGCCTGTCCTCGCCACTGGAAGCACATGTGAACTGATACTAATGGTATATCATGCTCTACAAAGTGCTTGGACACTTTGCATACACATTTGCATGTGAATCCAACTAGCGCTGTGTGGACTGCTCAGGCCATTAGCTTTAATGGAGTGACAGGCTTGTCCTTTACATTTGCACAGCTCAGTGCCTTTCGCATTTCTGCAGCGTTTTATTAGCATTGCTGTTTGGATTGAGTTTGAAGATCATGACTTATGGCATAGTTTGCTTATGTGCCTGCACTAATGGCTTTGTTTTTGCTTAAAAAGATCTGAAGGCTGAACCTAAAACCTGCAAACACAACCTGATAGATAAGGATCTGAACTGTGCAGTTTAGTCTTAACCTTTAGTAACATTAACAAGATGGATATTTTAGGTGAAAAGGGAATTTGATTACTGGATGATTTGCCATGCTCTAATTTCCTCGTTGGAAAATTGCTAACCCTTATAAAATAATTAATTGCACTTGATACCAGTCTTCCTGTTGCTTGTTCCTGGTATTCTTATTAGCTTTATACTGGAAGTTTCTCCTTAATATTTCCTCTCTTTTATTTTCAGAAGAGACAGAATGGGAACTTACTTGATTTGAATGTTGATATTTTTCGTAGGAAGTCTTTCTAACACAAATTAGTCTGTTTTTTAAAATCAGTTTTTATAAAGTGATTAAAACATTTTGTCTGTATAATATTTGAGAAGAAACATCATAAAAACGCACTTATTCCATATCCTAAAATGTTTGTTTGTACCTTCCTAATGAAGCTTAATGAATCTAATGTATTAGCATGCAGTCTTTTGGAAAGCTTTCATTGGCTCTGCTTGGCTAATTAGTATCGACATAGCAAACAGGCCGTATCGGTATCAGACCATTAGTCTGGCTGAAGATACAGTGTAAACACATCTTTATTATCTGGCCTCCTGACAAGCCATCTGCCGAAGAAACAATGGTGTGATTTAGCAGATGTTAGCTCTGCGCGATAAAAGCATCCATTAGGAGGATCTTCCAGCTACAGGGCAGACCATACAGGGCTCCATGGTGCAGAGTGGGCACGCGGTCTCTATCTATAATTTGTAGTCAAAGTTGCAGGGAAATGATAAAACCATGCTATTGTGGATTTATAATTGTAGTCTCGTTTAGAAATGCAAGTAGTAATTAACTCGAAATCGGCATTATACACTAGAATTTACATTCCTGCTGGGCTTGAAATGCTGTTCTAATAGCAGTTTGTTTTCCCTACATGAAATTACCTAAGGGTCTTTTGTGTTACTTCATTGTAGATGCTATTAACATTCTAAAGGAGATGAAAGAGAAGGATGTTGTTATCAAAGATGCAACAGTCTTGTCCTTTTTCCACATCCTGAATGGTGCAGCTTTAAGAGGTGAAATTGAGACAGTAAAACAGTTGCATGAAGCCATCGTGACTCTTGGGTTGGCAAAGCCATCCAGCAACATAAGCTTCCCATTGGTCACTGTGCACCTGGAAAAGTAAGCGCTTTGCACTTTGGATTTGGGATGGTGGAATTAGCAGAATGCATGCGTCTGATTGTTCTGGGGTTTACTCTGCAAGTACTCTGGTGATTTGCTATATAAAGGAACTGAGGTAGACTAGGTATCCCTTCACACACCAGAAGCCCAAGTGCTGCCTTTTACCTATCAGTGAAGGTCTCCAGTGACAGTTGTTTTGTAAAGAGCGTATAATGGTCTTATATGAAATTTTATCTGTGGTTGGGTGTGGTGGCACACACCTATAATCCCAGCACTCTGGAGGTTGGGGCTGGAGGCTGATAGCAAGTTCAGACCAGTCTGAGTTATGTAGTAAGTTCTAGGCCAGCCTTAGCTACAGAGCAACGCCTTAACTCCCACATCTAAAACCAAGACAGACGTGGCGGTGCATGCCTTTAGTCCCAGCACATGGGAGGTGAGAGGCAGAGGCTGGCACATCTCCGAGTCCTAGGCCAGCCAGAGCTTTAGTGTGAGAACTCTAAAAAATTGAGTATATAAACACAAAGTTTCCTCTAGCCTTTGAGTCTAATAAGTGCTGGTTACGAATGACTATAAGAAACTAGGACCCTCTGGAGTTCTCTTCCTGCACCCATGACTGTTACCCAGGGAGTAAACAGACCTGGTGCTCCTCCTCTATTTGCTGTTTAACCACACACACCAGGACACTCCTCCAGCTCTGACAAGTGTTTCTTTTTATGGAAAAATGAATTTTGTTGATAAGCCAAGATTTTCTGAGATTGAAATTTTTCTTTTGCAAATGCCCTTTTTGGTTGGTGCCCAGTTTAAGGCATTGTGCAGAGCAAGTCAGTGTTCTTTCTAACAAGGAGACATTTCTGTAAGGTTGATCAGTCACCCCTTACCTTTTCTTGTAGATTTGTTTTAATTTCCCACACCTTGCCTGCTTGTCATTTATTCCATGGCTTAATGTAGTTTATACTCTGCTTATTTTGTGATCAGGATTTCCTAATTTTTCTGTGATATTGTCCTATCAGTGTTACAACAAAACTGACTTTTCATCTTCTACTTGTTCTCATTGCCTGTCGTCATTTCTGGGGGTTTGGTTTTATTAGGTAGTGTAGTGACTGTGGGTAATACTGACAGTGTTGGGTTTTAAATATAGAGCTGACAAGCTCTTCTAACTAGCTTCCTATTAGAAAATGTGTGTTTGTACATTTGGACCTGCACAGACCCCAAATAGCTGCTTGGCCATCTGCTCATAAATTCTCAAGCTAGATACCGTACAGATCTTCACTTCACATCTGTTCAAGAAACAGTGATGCAAACAATTGCTCTTCCTAGTTCTCAGACTCACAGCAACTTTAACTAGAAATCCTATAATTAATATGCTTCCTAGTGGCTTTTCTTGACTGTTTAAAAGGTCTATCTCTGCAAATCGCATGTGGAACTCTGCACGGGGATTTGAAAGAAATGGGCCCAGTGCCCAGAAGAGTTAGGCCCTCCTACGCCACTGGGCAAAACCAAATAACTAACAAAGAAATGAGGCCACAGCAGGAAAGTATCTTACACACAGGGCCACTTTGAAGATGGAGGAGACGTGAAAGTTTTCCAAAAGAGGTCTGCAGATGGGGCTTCTGAACCAAGGAGCAGTGTGCTGCTTGGCCCTTGCTTACAGCCAGCAGATGCTGTCTCCGTCGCGTTTGGCTGTCTTTGAGGAAATCTAAGTCAGGACCTTTTTTAAATGGCGCCGTTTTGTCCAGATACTTACAGGAGTTATTACCTTCTGTTTTCACTTGTGTGAGGTTTTCTTCGTTTTTGTATTATTCTGCGTGTGTGTGTGTGTGTGTGTGTGTGTGTGTGTGTGTGTGTGTGTGTGTGTGTTTTTACAGAGACAGTCAAGGTCTTTCTGTTTGATCTATCATACCAAAACCATTATGTTGACTGTCCTAGATTCATGAAAATAATAAAAAATGGAACACAGGAAGCGTCATATTTAAAATGCTACCCCCCCCCCCAACCCCTCTGGTAGCATTCCATCAGGAAAAACTGGGATAAAATACTGACTTGGAAACTTGCTCAATTATGTTTTGTCTGACTGATGAAAGAAAGCTAACTAATTCAGAATTGTGACAAGTACCAGGGTTAACTCTACCAAGCTCCCCAGGTGACCACAATATCTGATTTCATAACATTCGATTTTCAGTAATATCACATAATTGACTCTGTAGGTTATGAGCTCATCTGCAAAATGAGCCTTATTTAAACTTGGGGTAAGATTATAAGAAACTTGAGAACATCGTCTTAGAGATCTTGCTCATTTCATTTAAAGGGTAGCGTCTTTTCAGGGCATCACTAAAGGGACTGTCATTTTCATTACAGTTCTAATGCAAGTCCAGGGTCTGCCGACCTGCATGTTGGAAGTCAGATCTGACTTCCAATATTTGGATAAAACCTAGAGGTTTGAAACAATACTGTTAGCTTACTTGTTACTATGTTACTTGTATACTGTAAAAATGCTTTGTGGTTTTAGAAATAATGTTACTTTGTTATTTTGTTTATATGCATTTGACAAGGGAAACCATAGATTAATGTAATTATAAAGAATTTGGTAAACTAACCTGCTTTTGCATTATCCACATGATAATACTTAACATTGAGCAAAAAGGAAATAGAGCTAAATTTTTCATGTGCTTCCTATTTTTGCAATCTTTAAGCCTTTTATCTGTATGTAGTCTAATTGAATGTTCCTATAAATGGTTTTTGTTTTATTGTGAATTTTACATATCTTATTATACTCCGAATTGACTCGGGAGATGACAGAGGTCCTCTGTTATTAAAGGAGAAAGACGTGTTTTAGATGAGTTAGAGGAGCTTTTGAGTAGTCCTCCCGCTAGAGTCTGGAGAAGGAGGTGAAGAAGACTGTGCGATGCCGACTCGGTTTCGCGCATCTCACGTGAGCCGTTGGGCTTTGGTGCTTGTGGAAAGTGTCGGAGGCTGCTGCACTGGATTCTGTGGGGAGGGATATGTAGAGAGCTGTGATCCCTGCTTTCTATTAAGGAGTCTTTGGTGTGCTGATTTGTACTGTAATCTAGAGATGTACAGATGGCGTTTACTTCTCTTCCCAGAGCTCTTGGGAAGTTAATAAGAGTTCATCATAAATGTCCTTAAATCTCCTTAAGATGAACTCATAAAAATTTAAATTTTGAAACGGCGTAGCCTAGTTATGTATATCTTACATAAATGGGAGACACGCTTGCAAAATGCTGGTTATTCTTTGGTAAACACTCCCCTTCAATTTGAGCATCTTCATTTGTACTGGATACTTTTATTATATGTGGGAATGTGTGCCTTCCAGAGTAAAACTCTTTATATATTGAAAGGAAATTAAGGAGGTTTGGCTCTTTTACTCCATTATTGCAATTAAGAATTTAGCATCATCAGTGCCAAAGGACAAAAAGTGTTTCATTTGCCCTAGGGGGACAGGACAGTGATAAGATGATTTTTCGTCAAGGATCATTGGGTCGTAATTAAGTTACATTCCTGGCTATTGCTCTTTGAAGGATGATTGGTAAATGACAGGCTTCGCGTGCTTCTTGCGGACAGTGTGCAGGAAGCGCTTTTCTCCCTCTGTCAGAAGATCCCGTTGAGCCTGATAATGTAAATGTGGCATTTTACTCTGAACAAAAGAGCAGGGAAGTGAGCTATCTTGTCTAATCACTCAGTTGTTTAACACCGACTTCCAGTTTAGACTCAATTGGCTGGAAAGCACTTGACATGTGAAGTTAGTGCTGTTCCCAACGCATGTTTGAGTAAATTTTAAAGTAAGTGACAGCTAAATTGTACCTAGGGAAATTACAAAGCCTTCAACACAGTTAATTTTTTGGGGAGGATTAGTTGTAATTGCAACACCAGTCTCCTTGAAGATTTCTCATTTATAGATGATGAATGGGAGAAAAACAAAACAAAAAACTCCATTTATTCAGCTCTTCAAGGTGCTGGTCCTGTTGACCGGCAGTTGTGTGAAGGCGACCGTCTCCTGACCGATCTTCCCCCAATCCTAACCCTGGGTGTTTTTAGGGTTTGGCCTTTTGTTTGTTTGTATTTGATGCCTCCCATCTCCACCCTGATCTCCTTATCCCTAGTGCGCTGAGATTTAAGAGCTGGTCAGTCAATAAGCCCTTCAGGAAACTGCTGCTTCACTAATAATTCATATGTAATGTTGAAGTACTTTATTCCAATTAAAAACAATATTTGTCATTTTTTTGTTGCTTCAATTATGTATCTACCTTGGATTTGAAACTTATTACCTATAGATGTGTGAGGAGACCAAGTCAAGCTAAAGGTGTGAATTGGCAGTTGTCTCCTAGCTGCCGGGGGTCAGAGTGGTGTGCAGCTTGTGTGTGACAACATCATGAAGCCTTCCATGAGAACTCGCCTCTTGCTATCTCGGGGAGAACTTTCTGTGCAAGCTTATACCGGATCTAGTGTATGTTTTTCTGTTGTTGATACTGTAGCACACCTTAATTTCCTATTCAAGACTAGAATGGACAACAGTAGATTCGCCATGCTAGCAAGTATCACAGCCCTTTTAAAATTCTGTACACTAGTGAAAATATATAGTTTATATTAGTTTATATGTGTAGTCATATTTTCTTAAAAATGAAATACAGACTCTAAAATAAATAGTGTATGGGACACCATGGTTAATAAAGACAATGCTTTCTTAAGTTTTCAAATTACTTCTAGATGTTTGTATTCCTATTATGAATATGTATCCTGAAAATTAGAATTATAGAATCACCTTTTCTCTAGTTTTATCTTTGTTTCACATATTTGATAACACTTTTAACTATGTGTTAGTCAGAACACTGCTTTTCAAAATCCACTGCTCTTTATTAACATACGGTTTTAGTTATAAGAGTTATTTTATGTGGTCCCTCAAATATTTTTAATAGAGTTTCTAGTCTTTAAAGATAGTGCAGATATATTTGTGTGTGTGTGTGTGTGTGTGTGTGTGTGTGTGTGTGTGTGTGTGTGTGTTACCTGGTTTGTGAGAAAACAATGACTGGAATTTGTTTTTGTGGAATAAACTTTATAATTGTATACAAAACCCTAGGGACCAAACAGACTTGAGATAACAGACTAAAGGTTTTGAATATAGATTTAACAGATTAAAAGTTTTTTCAAACAACTATTATTTTAAATTGCATTTTCTAGACATTTTTGATGTACCAAGTGAATAAGGAAGTCGTGGAGTACTTTCAGGTCGCAGGCCTGTGGAGTGCCGGTTGTCGGGCAGGGTGCCATGTCACATTGTGTCTAGGAAGGATTTGCCTCCCCTTCTCTTTTGCTATTTGCTGCTCCTGGTGCTTTCATTTTGACAGGAGTGGTGTTGAACGGCAGGCGGCCCGGTCAGCTGAGACGCAGTGGACCATCCCTGTTTGCTGTGTGTACTACACTCCTCAGTGAGGGTCGGAACCTGGAGTCCTGGGAACGGAGATTGTTAATTCCATCACCCGTTTCCAGGCTCCACCAGAGAGATCACCATGACGTAATGGACTTTAGGAAGGCAGATCTTTAAGTGACACCAAACACCTGCAAGGTGCAAGTGGAAAATAGCAGCAGCAGGGAACCAACTGTCATCTCCGTTATTTCTGTCTTCAGTCCAACTTGTAGGGAGTGGTCTGTAGATCGGATTTATTCTGTCAGCAGCCTAAGGAGTGGTAACATTGGTGTCTAAAGTTAAACAAATATATGAGTTATTTCCATGTTTTTCTGTTCTTGTCTTTCTTGTTGTTTGGAGCTTGTATAATCTTTAGAAGCACTTATTTGGAGACTAAGGACTATTAACATGTCGCTTTGATTGACAGAATAATTATTCATTCATTTATTGATCGTTTTGACCTAATGTAGGGAAATACAGTTGAGACAGTACTGTTCTAGTTTGGGAGTCAATCTGAAAAAGCAGATTTTGCCGTTTAAAAAAATGGTATGACTTAGTTTTTCTTTCCAAGTGTGTCCCCAGTTTTCTCTGAAGGGGACTTGCAGAAAGGCAGCACCTAAGCCCGTGTCTAAAGCAAAGGAAAATACTGATTATATGAAGCGTATAGCGTGTGCCGTAACTCCTGTAGCATCTGCTCCGTGTGACAGTAATCTAGCCTGCAGCATCTGCTTTCGGTTTGAAATTAACCTGCAATTTAGTCTTCACCCCAAATGACAAAAATTCAAATGACTCTGTGGGGTGCCAGATGCACTGTAAACAGGGCTCGGTGCTGTATGGCAGACTTCCCTTTACCGAGGGCTCCTTTCTCACCGTGCCAGCCGTTCACCCGCTGCTGTGTACTTTCTTAGGACAGTTAAAAATCTTACTCTACATAACACAGGAATCTAATCTAGGGCAACATAACATTTGTGGGATGGACAAAATGTAAGGCTTTTCGCAGTCAATTGTAAAAGGCCTTCCTTCTTCTGTGAGGACAGTCAGTGGTGTGTGAGAGAATGCACTGTCCAGAGGACTGTCGCTAAGTGTCATGAGCTGTACTTTCTGTCCATATCTTGAACTATGCTTTTAAAATATATCTCATGCTCTCTTTTGAAAAAACATTTATTTTTATTTTATGTGTGTTGGTGTGTTTGTCTACATGTGAAGGTAATTCTGAGCTACCATGTGGGTGCTGGGAATTGAAGCCACTATTCTTAACTGCTGAGCCATCTCTCCAGACCCATGCGGCTCCTCTCGTCTCGCTCTCTCTCTCTCTCTCTCTCTCTCTCTCTCTCTCTCAATGGGTAATCTCTTATAACACATAATTGCCCTAGAGCAGTGGTGAGGTCACAGTCTGTGTAGGGAAGCGCCTGGGAGAGAATGGGAGGCTCAGGAATGGGCCTCCAGTGCTGCTGTCTGTTCTTCAGGCAAAGCCATGTTCTAGGGGCCTCATTGGCTCTTCTCTTTAAAAAAAAAAGAAAGGAAGGAAGAAAGGAAGGGAAGGAAAGGGAAGGGAAGGAAAGGGAAGGAAAAGAGGAGGAGACCCAGCCATGGAACTTAAGTGTCTGACATCTCTGGCTGTTCAGTGTTCTTCTTCACACTGTCACTTGTCCTTTCAAAGGGAATAAAAGTACTTTTGAAGACCCAGAGAAATACCTTTCAAAGCTCATAAGAAACTATGACTTGTTAAGTACTACATTTAGAAAAGTGTCATGACTTAGTATGAAGCAGTTTTTCAAGTTTTTCCATCCTGAAGACACAGTGTTTAGGATTGTGCAACTCACTGCTGGGTAAGAATATTCGAGTTTGAGGAGGTACGGTTTTGTACATTTGAAGCCTAGGACGGTTCTGTACTCTCCCCCGTAGGGTGTAAAATGAAAAATCCTATGATAGCATTGCTAAATGCTTGCACATGCCTGAGTGCAGAGTAAAGCTTTCCAGTCTGAAGCAAAAGTCCCTGAGTATAGGGAAGGAAATGTAATGCAGTAGTGCTTTTAGGACTAGCAGCCTGACAGCGATTCACTGTCCACACTGTATATATAATGAATTAGAGACTGCCTTCTTTCCGATCACCCTCCCTTCCCCAAACACTGTTTTGGAGGCAAGTAAGAGACCAAGCGGGGAGGGGGTGAACTGTTAGCTGGACAGGTAGGGTTATTTTGGGTTTTCTCCTTCAGCATTGGGGTTTATGTCTTAAGTAAGTTCAGCTGCTGACAGGTTCCGCTCTGTTGTGTTTGAGAGCCTCAACAGAATTTGATACATTTTTTTTCTTCATTTTCAATTTATTTTTCAAGGGATGATTTACCTGCTGCTCTTGAAGCCAGCATTGCCTGCCATGAAAAATATAAAATATTACCCAGGATTCATGATGTCTTATGTAAGCTAATAGAAAAAGGCGAGACTGACTTAATCCAGAAAGGTTGGTAGCAAATATCTTTTCCTTCTTGCATCTTTAATCTGAATGTTGAGCTGTGAAAGGAAAATTTAAGACTAGAAAATACCTCCAGAGAAACTGTTACACTTCTGAGAGGAAGTGATTCCAAGCGTTGAAGAAACCCCTGGTTTCCGAGATCTGTTGCTTTGGGGATGTTGCCCTTCTCATATTTCATGTGCACTCCACTTGTTGGCGATGTGCCTCTCTGGATATATAATTTCTAACCTCTCTTCATGGTTCTCTTTAAGGCTAGTCTTCAGTATATGCAGTCAGATAAGGACTGTGACTGTACATTAGACAGAACCACACTCTGTCAGCCTCCGTATCTGCTCTCTTACCTGTGTAGAATTACATGACGCTGTCTTACGCTTTCTCATGGTCTGTGTGTTTTCCTTCCCTGCTGCCCAGCGATGGACTTTGTCAGCCAAGAGCAGGGCGAGATGTCGATGCTCTACGACCTCTTCTTTGCTTTCCTGCAGACGGGAAACTACAAAGAGGCCAAGAAGATTATTGAGGTATGAGTTTTAACTCTGCTATTCTAATATACAGCTATTTAGACGCTTGATTAGAATACATTTAAAAATTTTAACCTTTAATTATCCTTGCTCTGATTCATGTTAATAGAATTTGGTCCCAGTGATAGTAGAAAGCGTGTGGCTTGGCCAGCTTTGTTGAGTATAATTACAGCTCAGAAAAGGCGGTCTGCTTGTTTATCGAGTGTTTCCCCACTTTGCTGAATTCAGTTATATATCAAAATGATATTCGCATATTAAATCTTGAATTGTAAAACAATTAAATTAAATTGGTATTCCTGGGCGTAAGGTTGCTAATCCTCTTTGCAAAAGAATTCTTTGTTCTTAAAAGCAGTAAAATTCAATTTACTGAAGACCAGGCTCAGATTTATTTGTAATGCTTGTCTACAAGTTAATCAACCAAACAAGTACTGTCTGCAATGGTCTGGCATTTAATTTAAATTTTCTTTCTTCCTTATTTCTGTCCCTACTATGTAAGCAGCTTATAGGAAGTAGGTGACAAACCTGGCCTCTGCAGGATTAGTATATTTTGTCTAGGCTTTACTCAGTGTTTCTTACTGAAATTCATAAGGTGAAGGCTAATGTGGAGTCTGTCCATGCGGTGGTTAATTTCATTACCAAACAGCCGTGTGTCTGGAAGAGAAGGCTCTCAGGAAGTCACATGGCGCAGCAGGACGGGCGCCGGTCATCAGACTGTGATGAACACCTAAGGAATTTTGTTGCTCCAAGTCATGTTTTCCTGCCACCTCTCTCTGTCTTTTTCTAAAAGTGTCCAGGGTTCCAGGTTGGCTCTTGGTCTCCTTATTTTCACATAAACAGAACTGTGCATGCCGGATTGTGCGGCTGAAGGTGTAGATGCCAGACCAGAACTTCCTTGCTGTGTCTTCAGTTTCCTTTGGTTTTTCCTCCAGACAGTGTCTCACTTTGTAGCTCTGGTTCCTGGAGCTTAAAGAGATCCACCTGCCTCCACCTCCCAAGTGCTGGGATTAACGGCATGGACCTCCATGCCTGGCTTATGTCTTCCAGTGTTTTCAGAAAAGAGAGCAGTGTAGAACGGTTGCAGTGTGGTACTCCTCCTGCCCGTACAGGCTTGGTTGTGAGACTGACTAGGGCCTCTCAGGTGTACATCATTGGCCAGTGCCAGGGGACACCTCATTTGCATGAGTAGGGATTCCATGTGCTGATAGATATGACCTTATAAGGGGAAATGAAGTTTAACCTGCCTTTCTCCAGTGGGGCAAAGGCAGGGGCGGGGGGGTACATGGGGCACGGTGCTCTGGGACATGCAGACCTTGAGTTGTGTGGGTAGCAAGCCTGCTCCCTTGATCTTGGGATGAGATTTCAGGGTTTTGAACATACCCTACCCCACTCTTGCTCCAAGCCTGCTCCCCAGCCCCACAGCACAGGAGATTGTGAAATTCACAACTTGGTTTCTTTTTTCTGTCTACATACCTGCCGGTGTCCTAGATGGTACTTCTAGCACTCAGTTTACTTTGTGTTGTCTAGAAAATGGTCCAGCAGGTCTGAAGGTGGGAGCACTGTCTCCTGCTCTGTCTGTGGCAGTGTCTGTGAGCTGCTGGCTGAGGAATCTCTGCCCTCCCTCTGTAGCACAGTATCTGTGGCTATCTGTGCCCTCCCTCTGTAGCACAGTATCTGTGGCTATCTGTGCCCTCCCTCTGTAGCACAGTATCTGTGGCTATCTGTGCCCTCCCTCTGTAGCACAGTAGCTGTGGCTATCTGTGCCCTCCCTCTGTAGCACAGTAGCTGTGGCTATCTGTGCCCTCCCTCTGTAGCACAGTAGCTGTGGCTATCTGTGCCCTCCCTCTGTAGCACAGTAGCTGTGGCTATCTGTGCCCTCCCTCTGTAGCACAGTAGCTGTGGCTATCTGTGCCCTCCCTCTGTAGCACAGTAGCTGTGGTTATCTGTGCCCTCCCTCTGTAGCACAGTATCTGTGGCTATCTGTGCCCTCCCTCTGTAGCACAGTAGCTGTGGCTATCTGTGCCCTCCCTCTATAGGGTAAGCAGAACCCAGTAAAAAAGGCTAGAGGCATGAGAGCCAGTTTCCTTTTGGCATCTATTAAACTTTCCTAAGCTGTTTGATCTGTAAGAGGGGATGTAATATCTGTCTCTAAGACCCAATCACTAATGTGTGTAAAGCAGCTTGTGCATTTCCTGGATTATGGATGGTACGTGAACAATAATTTTAATTTTCTTTGCCTCTCAAAGGTAGGGATTGTTTTGTCTCTTTTATTCTACATGATTTCAACGTAAAGCTTAATGTGAGGTCCCTGAGTGTCACATAAATGGCAGGAGAAGGCCAGCTTTTAATACTTTAGAACTGTGGCCGCATGGCTCAATTAGGAATGACTTAAAAAGCAGTGCATGTGTATAGAATTGCTCGATGAATTAAAGAATTCTGTGTAGGGGCCCAGGACATGATTCAGTGGATCAAGTGCTTTCCTTGCAGACGTGAAGACCTGAGTTCCTATCCCCAGCACTCCTGTACCATGTGCCTGAAACTCCATAATTAGAAGGCTGACATGAGGCCGAACAGCCACTCTAGCTAATCAGTGAGTTTCAGGTTCAGAGAGAGACACAGTCTCAGAAATGGGGAAACATCTGGAGTGAGCCTCTGGCCTCCACACATACAAGCAAGTGTAGACATTCACACTTAAGGACACACATGTGTGCATACACACATAGAACCACTGTGATGGCAGCGACAAGAAGAGACTGGGATGTGGTAGGTGAGAATGGCTTTAAAGGTCATCCCATTGCTGAGACCGAGGGACAGGTCTGTTTTGTTTACATTAATTGTTTTGTGGCCATGGAGGTTAAGTTATGGTGAGAATTTCTAACACTTTGTTATTAAAGTTAAAGTGATCTTATAAACAACATTGAATTTATAAACAACATGCCCTATTTTGTTTATAAAATGATCTGGTGTGTACACTTATTCTTTGTGCTATGTAGTTTTTTAACATAGACTTGTATTTCTATACACAGGTCATTATAGGAGGTGAACTCAAGCTGGTTTTTAACACATCTTAGATATTTTCTAAATTTTTACTGTGTACCTTTGGAAATTGTTTTCTTCTAAGGGAAAAAGAATGGAAAAGTATAGTAAGAATTTTTTAGGAGCTGACAGATCTGTGTGAGAGAGGTGTTCCTGTCTACAGCAGGAAAGTGTTCCCTGGCTTGAGGAATGGGGCCCTGAGCTGTAGGAGAGCCATCCCTCACCCTGCGGTGTGCAGGAACCAATGCTGTTGAAGCATAGATGAGCTTGGGGTGCAGATGGAGGGTCTGCACAGAAGGACAGAGGCTCTTCCTTTGTTCTGGAAAGGACTCTTTGGCAGAGTAAATTACTCCCAGATGTTAGAAACCCTCAGGACACAATAAGGAGATGGGGCTAATTCAAAGAATAACAGATTCTGGGTGTACACAGAAGGATTCTGGGTAGGTTATGGGGGCGGGGTGACTGAGATAGTGAGATTAATGAGGATTTCAGGGTTGTTGGCATAGGATGTTTTTCTTGATATACTCAGGGTAATGACACAGAAGGTCATGTGGATTAACAGAGGCTGACTCGGATGTGTGCGGCGTCTCCCCCCGTGAGTGGCAGGCAGGCTGGCCTTAGCTGCCATCTGAAACCTCTTGCTAAGGTGATTGATAGTATCCAAGCACCTTCCCATTTCGGCCAGTTTCCCTTTGCTTTCTTAAGTACTGATCATGTCTCATGGTCTCATCAGTGAGATGAGCCTTTTCAGAATATATTGCTATCGGGAAGAGGGCTATTTCAGACCGGGTCTTCCTAAGGAATTGGTGTCTGGGTGAGAAGTAAAGGTGAACTGGGAACTGACAACCTAAAGTAATTTAGGCCAAGGAGGCCAGCAGCACAGAGACCCTGCACGAGGAAGGACAGTGCTCCTTCTTGGTTATACCTCTTAGAATAGTTCCTAAATAACACAGGCAGTATGGTATCGGCCCTGGATACCCATGCATCGGTCAGCACCTACTCAGTGTCCTTCCCTGTGATGAGCTCCTGTCCCACTTAGCAATGTATTCTCTGCAGACTTCCCTTCAGCCTACGGCACAATCTGGAAGAAACTGTACCACTGAGAACATGTTACTGCTTCCTTGGTTATATCAGGAAGGTAAAGTCTGTAAAGTGTATTCCATACCTTGTTCAAATGGTCAGTCATAGTCCCAGCCCCAACCTGCCCCAACCTCCACCCCATCCAGAGCCAAGTATAAACTACAGGTCTGACTTTAAAGGGTGTCAACTGTGAAGGCTCAATTTGAATACTTGCCCATCTAGTCATTTTGTGACCCTTCTGGACCTTTAATTCAATGGGTTATTTTATTTGTATAAGACCGGAATTAGTGGGCTCATGTATCTTGCTTAGTACTTCACTGGAATCAACTGTTCTTCATTCCCTGCATGGAATCCATTAGAGACTTCTCTTAAGAATCTTAATGGTCACATTGCTCCAGTGTAGAAAGGAAGACATTTGGTTTGTTTCTCCCTGAGAAACTTTCCCACTGTGGGACTAGAGTTGTCACCTTGGTTCACATCCTCACATCCATCTTTGGGTTTTGGACCATCTTCTTTAGGTGGGTTCTTGGCAGTGAGTTCATCAGACAGATGTGTCCGTATGGGTGAACCCCACACCCTTTCTGGTTTACCACACTAGAGATTTGAGTAGCAACCAGGTCTCCAGGTCTTAGCCTAGAATTCCTATTTAGAAATTATGATCAAATAAGATGGTATTTCTCTGTAAAGAAAAACAAAATGTTACTTTGTTCCTTTAGAGGTTGAGTACTTCATTTACTTTCCAAAACAGTCATAGTTAAGAGCATAAGATAAAATGTGTTTTGTGCGATCCACTTCAAGGTTTAAATTCCGGGAGAGATGACATGGAGTGGGAAAGGCGACATAATGGTGTGAAATTTTACCTATCTCTTAAGGGTTTCTGTGAGGAAGTCTGCCATTTAACTTCATCCTGAGCCCTCTAGTGGTCAGTTGTAGCTCACTGCTTGGCAATGGGTCCAGGGCTGCAAACAAAACCCTGGGACTCAGACCTGTGTCACCAGCTAAACCGAGTGACTGCAGCCGACTCTGTCATGCTTAAGTGACGTTCAGGCACATCTTCACCTGAGCCTCACAAACAACTCTGAGAAACAGGGCAAAGAGATTGAAGTTGAGATTATAGGTTCTAGACTATGATCAGGGCAGTTCCCTCTTCCTGTGGGAACTTTTTTCAGCACAGCCCCTGACTATCTCCATACTCTCTAGCCGCACCCCAACTTTGAATTGTCAAAGCAGCCTTCTCTTATTTTGTCTCCCCATCTCCTCATCTCATTTCCTTCGTTTTATATTGAATCAGAGGTCAATGTCCTATCCTGTGCAGGCGGAAACTCTCATTTGATGGCGTCAGAGTAAGACACTAGAATTTGGAGTCCAGTGCAGTTGTCGTTACTCTTTGTTCTTTACTTGATGGACATAAAGTTGTTTTTTTTGTTTGTTTGTTTTTGTTTTTTTGTTTTTGTTTTGTTTTCTTTTTTTCAGAGCTGGGGACCGAACCCAGGGCCTTGCTCTTGCTAGGCAAGCGCTCTACCACTGAACTAAATCCCCAACCCTTGGACATAAAGTTTTATCCCCTTGCCTGCCTTATGTATGCATTGTGCTAAAAAGCTAGTGTTGTGTCTGGCTTTCAGATGTATGCATGTCCCCCTGACAATTAGAAGTTGCCTTAGTATTCTCTTCCATTCTCTTCCCCTGGTGAAGAGGACCATGGCTGTTGATTGATGGTAGACTGTCCTCTGACCTGCTCAGCAGCATGTTGCCCTTTATATACCTGATCTTTATGTGTGTGTGTGTGTGAGTGAGAGAGAGAGAGAGAGAGAGAGAGAGAGAGAGAGAGAGAGAGAGAGACCTGATCTTTAAATGCATATCTTAAGGTTCTAGAGAAAGGGACAAAGGCCAGAAGGCCCACTGAGTATCATGGTGTTACTGTCCTCCTGTGTCTAGCCTAGCTGGAGGGATGCATAGTTGAAGTAGCTTCTAGGGGAGCCCATTGGTATTGGCAAGAAAAACCAAAGCAAATAAAATTTTACTGTTTCAGTCAAATTTAAGTTTATATGAAGTAAAGTTTGAAAAACAGTAGAGAAATTTTCATGTCTTCTCACTTGAGAATTATTTTATATTTATCTTTATTAGCATGCATAGATGTTTATTGTGCCCATGAAGTAATGGAATGAAGTACTGAGAAATGAAAATATCTTGTTTAACTCTGCCTATGCGGTTGAGCTGAGTGTTGCATTAGAACTGCAGAGCCGTGCTCATAATGCAGTAACGTGGGTAGAGACAAACATGGCAGTCTTTCTATCAGACTATTTAGCCTTGCCCTCCATTAAATAAATTATATGCAAGGAGAATCAGAAAGAATGAAGTTACCTTCTTATTTGAATGTGCATTAGCTGGCCTTTGATGTTATATTTAACATCCCAATTAGGACTCAGTTATTTCGCCCTGTGTTTCTGCTGCATTTTTTATTGCTGCTTTCAACTGCGGTGTTTAACATTCAGTAAGATGCTCAGAGGGAAGCCAGAAGCATTGCTGGTCCAGCAGCCTAGGAGATTTAGTTAATCTGACCTAGATGTTCTTTTGATGATTGAGATTTATATATGAAAACAGTTCTCAATTTCAAAATGAAACATAGGGGAGATCTAGTGTTTAAGCCCGCTGTCCTGCTAGCAGCAGGGATTAATCAGCCCCAAACAGGAAGAGTTACCGTGGAGTTGTGCTGTTCAGATCTTGTGGATTTGGATCTGTAATAACATTGGGATTGTAAGTGAATGTGGCTCTTGCATTTTGCCATGTTCTAAAGAGGATTATTTGTTCTTTTTCAAGGTCTCTCTATGTACATTGATGTTGATTTCATACCCGCTGTGATGTGTGTGGTACTGTAGATATGAGGGAATCTTTGGATACAGTCTAGATGTAGAGGTTAACATTTGAAAGTGTGTTTTAAGATAAGGTCAGTTTACTCCATTTGATTTTATACCCCAGATTATAGATACTTATGTAGTAAAAAATGAGTGCTCACAGTTTAAACTCTACAATTTCTGCCCTGCTACCCAAGCTACAAGATGCTACTCTCTTCATTACCATTGTGCAGTGCTTGTTTTTGACTAGAATTACTGGGGTGCAGGGGTAATGGTGCATTCCTGTAGTCCAGCCGTTGTCCAGTACAGCCTAGGTAGGAGGGCGGGTTGAGCCTGGGGGTTAGAGGTCAGTCAGGGCACATAGCAATACCCCATTTCTGAAAATACCAAAATTCCTTGGGTTTATAAATAAGCCCTGGCACTCAGGGGACACCTGGCTTCCTCAGCAGCAGTGGAGAGAGAGGGCGGCAGGAACATCCTCTAACTTGGCACGCAGCCAGGGCAGATGAGTATGTAGTTGTCTTATCTCCATGCTGTGATTGAAAAGTAGTGTTCCATGGTGAAACCCTCTTACAGATGATGCAAATGCTATCATTACAGGTACAAATCCTTGGAATTATGATGAAATGGTTTGTCTTTTATTCCAGGACCCAACATTGTGAAACGTGTGCTTGAAGCCAGTGTTGTTGGCTAAGCCCTCAGAATTCCTGATTGACCATCTAACTAACATGCATCTCAGTTATTAAAATAAACCAAGACCGAACTAATGTTATGTATTCAGCTAATTTTAGATTCTAGGCAGTATATCCAGTGATTGGTAGAATACGTTTATCAAAGTATGTGTCTTCTAAAATTGAAAGCCGCTGGTGTTTATTAAGACTAAGACTTGTTGGGGTTGGGGATTTAGCTCAGTGGTAGAGCGCTTGCCTAGGAAGCGCAAGGCCTTGGGTTCGATCCCCAGCTCCGAAAAAAAGAACCAAAAAAAAAGACTAAGACTTGTTTGTTATTCAACTTGGCAAATTAGTACATCATATCTACTGAGTCTGTTGGGATGTTGTAGTGACTGGGGGGAAGACAGGCCCTTGATCATATGCTGTGGCGTGAGTGTGCATGGGCATTTAGGAGTTTATCTCTACATATTCTTGGGTTGATTGAGTTATTCTTCCTGAATGAATATTGAGCTGGGAAGCAGCATCTTGGGATAACCTAAGTCTTGTAAAATATGAATTCTGAAGTCTTGTGTTAAATATGAATTCTGTTGGGTGCTTGAACCTAACCTCATTAAACGCCTGTGATATCTGTGGGGGGTCACAGTATAAGACTTTTTAGCACATATGTGTGGTAACAAGTTCATTAGATGGAATATACTGTCTCCACGAGATGATTGAGCTGAGTCTTACGCGTTGAATGGTGGTTCTGTTTTACAGACTCCAGGCATTAGAGCTCGGCCTACACGACTTCAGTGGTTTTGTGATAGATGCATTGCCAATAATCAGGTTGGTATTTGAGTTCTGCTGTCTGAAGCACCTAACACTTAGGAACATGTGAGCATCATTAGCATTGAGAGTTTACGAGAGGTCCTTGTGGACACAGTGTTCCCTCAGTGCTTCTCCAGACAAGTCAGCCTGCTTGCTGTCCCTGGGGCACAGTAGAAGACCTAGGAGTGCCGGTCTGAGCCCTGGAGGTTTTCGCCTGCCCTTCTTGTACTGGTGCGAGTAAGCTGGCAGTGAGTGTGCTGTGTGGTGAGTGTGCTGTGTGGTGTCGGGAAGCGATCCTTCTCGCAGCTCACTCCATCAGTCCATTGGCAGTGCACACAGTCCAGGGACAAGGTTGTCTTACCTGTGTGCTCCTGGCTGCAGGTGCTCGTCACAGATTTTTCTCACTTAGTCACTCATGCTAGGGGCCTTTGTTTTGTAAAGTCCCGTTACTGTGGTAGTATTCACAGCATAACGATTTGGTGTTCTAACTACTTGTCAGTGTGCAGCTCTGTGGGTAAAGTAGGCATATCCTGCTACTGTGCTTGGTCCTGCGTCTCTTGGTAAAGGTAGCCCGTCCTATGGGGACACTTACTCAGTGGGTCATTCTTGTGTTAACTGTGAAGTACACTTCTCACGTGGTGTAATCAATCTGTACATCTTTTTTAAGGTTGAAACTCTTGAGAAGTTAGTGGAGCTGACCGAGAAGCTGTTTGAATGTGACAGAGACCAGATGTACTACAACTTACTGAAACTATACAGTAAGTGGCACACTCCTCCTCTCCGCAGTCCCATCTGCAGAGGCCGCAGCAGGGAAGGAAGGTTGGGCTTGGAAGAAGTTTGGGGATTGTCAAGTGTGGCGTGTTCAGCAGAGGCCACAGTGAAGGCTAGCCCAGCGAGCGAGCCACAGCAAGGGAAGGCTAGCCGAGCGAGCGAGCCTTCCTGCAGAGCACTGTGTTGTGTGGTTAGATGCTGTGTGATGTCTACAGAGCCGACATCCTTACTGCAGTGATGAGAGGTGAACCAGCCTCTGCTTGGTCAGTCATCTTCGTGCTGTGCTCCTGAAGCCCGCACCTGCATGTGACACCATGTGTTAAAGATCTGTTGCACTCATCCAAGGCTACCAGATCTGAGACGGCTGTACACCCTGACACAGCCTACATGTGTGAGCAAGGAATTGGGCTGACACTGGGATTGGGAAGTCTGTATGAAAAGCAAGATGTCTTTTAGATAGTTTTTTATTCTTGAGAATGAGGACATTCTACAATCAAAGTGTACATGCATGGTGCTCTCTGGTCATGTGAAAAGCTAAGTAGTGCTCAGGCTACGTAGTATCTTGAATGTGAGTCCAGTCAGTTCATAAAATGATTCTACTTTTCTTTAGGGTTTTATGAACCATGTAGGAAGCCATTGGTTTGTACTGTGTTGTTCTGTGCTAGGCCTGAGAGACTGAACTAAAATGAAGTTACTCAGACTAATGGTTCATGCTACCAAACCAACTGAATTCCTTCTTTTCCCTTCTAAGAAGTCAAGAGACAGACAAACAGACAGACAGACACACACACATACACAGACAGGCGCGCGCGTGCGCGCGCGCATGAGGAGAGTGCCTGCTCTGAGCTTTGTTTTCTTTTAGTTGGTTTATTTTGTGTGTGGTTCTTTTCTGTCTATAAAGCCAACCTTCACTCATATTTAACACACACACAAATCTTTTAAGTCAATTCAAAGCAATAGAACTTAGTAGGCTCTTTGGAGAGGTGTTTTTCTTTTTTCTTCTGTTTCACGTAAATTGTGAAGGAGCTTTCTCAGTCTCTCCAATAGTGTCCAACTATAATATACTCAGGTGGATCTTGTAGGAGCGTGCGTGCCTGTGTACAAACTGTTGTTTACTATGAGCATATTACATTTTTTATTCAGGTACATATTACATACAGTACAATGTTTTCTCCATTTTAATCATCTGTAAGTACTAATAAACTGGTTGGTTCTCTTAGAATTTATTTTATCCAACTTGTTTCTGTGAGTAGATTCTAGTTTTCCATGTACTGAATCTTGGTTCACACCCTTAATTCCCTCCTGACTGACGTCCTGGTGTGTGTCTTAAGGCTGAGGAGTGGTGGAGATTCTCACAGGCAAATGATGCTGAGTCTGTTTATACACTGACGTGTTTAGATGTTCTTGCTGTAGTCAGGGGAAGGAAGTGGCTGAGTGTAGCCAGTGACGATTGGTTCCCTTTTTGCTTTTATAGTCAGAGCTGCATTTTGTTGTGGCAGCTTCACATCTCACAGTGAATAGTGTGACAATGACTCTCTCGGGGACATGTCTCAGCAGAACCTCCCTTCATGCCGTTATTGGCCCCAAATCAGACCCTTCCTGACTTGACAGGCACTTCAGTTTGTACATGGCAGTTTTCTTTTGCTGTGGTATTCAGACAAGTCTCAATCTATAACCTTGGCTCTCCTGAACTCCAGAGTGGCCTTTGACAGCTCTGCCTCCTGAACACTGGGATCAGAGACTTGCACCAGCAGGCCCAGCCTCACTGCCTTCGTATATAAAGAGTAGGCATTCGTTTATCATTTGTGCCAAAGCACCTTTGATTTTTTTTTTTTTAACTCAAGCAGTCTTTAGTGATAGCTGTGCATGAGATTTCTACTCCTGCATCTTCTCGGTCGTTTCTTCCTTGTATCTGCCCCTCTCCTTTCCTACTTGTTGGGACTTGGCTTTCCTCTCCAGGATCTTCTCACCATCCTTGTCCAGCTTTAGCCTGGGGATACCCACCTTGCTGGGGTGGATGCCCACGTGGACAGTTGTACCTTCTCTCACTGGACTCGTTCAGTGTAGAGGACGTATTTCTTCCTGTACACTTGGACCACTTTGCCAGTCTGCTGACTTTGTAGTGTCCTTGAACAACCTGAACATACATCATCATCCTTTCCAATGGGCATAGACCGAACATTACACTTGTGTCTGGGTTCTTTGGAAGGAGGAGAAGACATGGTCTTGTTCTGAATGTGAGAAGGTGCATTGACATGCCTTTTCAGTTCATGCTTCATTCAGAGGTCACGAAGGGATTGAACTTGGTCTTGGTGGCTACCCACAGCTGTTTTTGATTTGTTACTTTGCATTAAAAATGCCTCAATGGTGGCTTTTATAATTTTACAACCCTAATGTTTTACTATACTCCAAGTTATTTATGTTTTTTCTTTCCAGCACATACAGGCATATTTCATGCTGTGTGGCCTTCCTCTCTTCTGTTATGACACTAGCACAGCGGGTATATTCTAAGCAGTAGGAACTCACACAGCATAACTGTTTGCTGGCTGAGCGTGAAACTGTCACGTGTGTTCCATGCACAGACCCCCTGCTCAAAGATGTCCTTGGCAGCTGTCTGTTTTAGAAATTCCCATTCACTGTGGCTTTTTTTTTTTTTAAGCTAATGATATGAAATAATTAGGTTTTGGTGTCCTTGAAACCTCCAAAATTGGTGGGGGGTTTTTTCTTAATGAATGTATGGGTTTTAAAAACCTGTTTTGTTTTAGTTATTTTTGGTATTCAGATTATCCGGCAGGAGCCTCTTCCCTGTAGCTCATGTGCCGTCTGACATGCCCAGGGTTCAGGCTGGTGGGGCCTGACTCCTGCCCTAGACCTGAGGGCTTCATCTGATAAGGAGTGGTGCTTAGACCACAGGAAGTGCGTGGGGGAGTGGGAGTAGCTCCATGTGTCAGCAGTACTGGAACAGTTGCTGGCCTTAGAGGTAAGACCCAGGACTAGAGTTCTTCCTCTCCTAGTTTGGTCCCCAGGGATGTAGCCCCACGGCTTCATCTAGTCTCAGAAAGTTCTGGAAGAATAGCAAGCGCTGTCAGTCAGGCATCTCTCTGCACTCCCATAGCCTCCTCCCAGTTTTTGTTTTGTGTTGTTTTGTTATTTTTGTTTTTTGAGACAGAGTCTCTGTGGTGTATCCTTGGCTGTCCTGGAACTCACTCTGTAGCCTGGCCTTGAACTCAGAGATCTGCCTACCTCTACCTCCCAGGCACTGGGATTAAAGATGTGCACCTCCAGCTCAGTGCCCACCCAAGACAATTTGCCTTTTTTAGAATATAGCTGTAAGGTATCCATTCAACTTTTCTTTATTGCTTAGAATACTTGTATGGACTTTAAAGTGAGCCGCCTCCAAGTACGCTGTACTGTCACCTTGGGGCCTAGAAACCTTCCTTGTGTTGCCCAGTGTGCGGGTGACTTCACCACACAAGAACCACTTCAGGTGTTTCCTTCCACACGATAAAGATTCTTGGGCTTGGATTATTTTTGTAATCAAGCTTTATATTTTAAAATATAATATTTAGGTTTTACATTGTAGGGGGACATTATGATAAAGGTAAGGTGTAGTTACCTTACAAGTAAATTGCTTTTGTGTTGGGCATGATGGTGCTTGCCTTTAGGCTCAGCATAGGGAGGCAGAGGTAGGCAGACCTCCGTGAGTTCAAGGCCAGCCTACAGACTGCCAGGACTGTTATATCAAGAAACCCTGTCTTGACCCCACCCTCAAAAGAAATATTGCTTCAAAAGCTAACAGTAAAGGTAAGTTTTAGTTAGATTGGCTTAGTTGTCAAGTATTGATAAAATCCTCTGAGCTTTAGTTAAGCTCTACTGTTACAGTGGGGGCTTGCAGCCCGTGTTCGGTATGGAAGTCGTCCTCCCCTTGCATCTCTTTTCCTTAGTGCGGATATCTAATTCAGTGTGACTGCTTCACACTGTTTTTTCTTTAAAGTTTGTACTTCTAGTACTTATTAGTGGTCAGAAAACTTAGTTTTTCTTTTTGGAGACACAGAGCCTAGGGAATCCCACCAATGCCAGTAGTGACACATTCCCTCTAGGTGCTGAGAGATAGAAATATTCACATTCTCCCTAAAATGTCTGTTCATCTCCCTAAAATATCCCTTGCATGCAAGTTTGCAAGTTAAAACAGAAGGACGTCAAAAGTAGGACAGCCCTACTTTCTTGTCATTTGTTAACACTGGGTATCACCACAGAGAGTAATTAGGTCATTGGTACAAAAACTCCACCTCTTTCCTTTACAAGAGACTCCTTGCTTCCTTAAAACTTAGTCAGCAGTGTTATCTGTTGTCCCAAGAAATGTGGAACTCTGGGAGGCAGCAGGTGAGGTGCAGATTCTCCTCACCCAAGACAAATCTGGAAATGTATCACTGTGTAGGAAGAAAGTCATACATCCCAACTTTCCCAGTTATTTTAGAGGTGTCCGTATTCCCAAGGCAATGCATATGTATTTGTCCCCTTGGCAAACAATGAAGGGTGTGGGTTACTTGTTTCTGATTTTTGACTTTTACATTGGGCAATATTTCAGTTACTTTTAAAACAACCTTTTTATCAACATGGTTCTCAAAGCTTTGGGTAGAAGCTTGGGAGTGTTCGTTACTGTGTTTGCTTTTGTTCAGTTTGTTTGGCAGAGAAAGTGTTTCTGTGGCTCATATTAGAAAGATACACAGAGAAGTCTCATCCCTCTGAGCTACAGTCACTAATGCTTCCTCTCCCTAACAACAGCATGCAGAGTAATGCATGTTTCAGCACAGAGTAAGAACATTCTAAGCAGTTACCAGCGTGGCTTGGCACAGTCACTGAGTTTTGATTAATCGCATTCTGTAGAAATAAGCGGTGACTGGCAAAGAGCGGATGCTGTCTGGAATAAAATGCAAGAAGAGAATCTTATCCCTCGAGAACGGACACTGCGACTGTTAGCTGGGATCCTGAAAACCAGCAACCAGGAGGTTCCTTTTGACGTTCCTGAGGTGAGTCAGTATCGTAAGCCTGACAGACTTGTCTAGCTTGGCATAGCTTGGCTCCCTATTATACTGCAAAGGGTGCTGGATGTAACCATTTTTGTTGAACTGAGTCATTTTGTTTTAAAGTTGTGGTTTGGAGATGACAGGTCTTCCCTGAGTTCATCCTCACCCTCAGCAGGAGACACCGTGACTGAGAAGATGTTGTTGTCTGACTGCAGACTAAAGAAGAGTAAGGGTGAGTAGCCGCAGACCACGGTGAGAGCGCACACACTCGGGCTCTGTACTTTTGTCAATACAACACAGGTGGTGCTAAGTAACTTGTTATGATTACATCGTTATCATTTATAAGCCAGTGTCCTTAAGTTTTGAGATGTGTATAAGTATTTAAGGATGAAAACAAGGGCAAAGGAATTAAGATGTTAAGAATAATTTTAGAGGCTGGGCTGTGATGGCCCATGCCTTTAATCCTAGCACAGGGAGGCAGAGGCAGTAGATCCATATGGTTCAAGGCTAACTTGCTCTACAGAGTGCGTTCCAGAACAGCCAGGGCTACACCAAGAAACTCTGTTTCCAAAAAACAAACAAAAACAAAAGTGACTTGTCAGGCAAATGGGCCTTGCCACAGGAGAACTTTTGTGCCAAGACTGAGTGAGCCCAAACCCTGCTAATCTCAGAATGGGAGTGAGGCCACTCCCTGCCTGCCTCTCTCTGCTCTGAAACACATAACCACAGCACCCCACTGAGTAGACAGAGGCAGTCAGGTAGGTGACAGGAAAACTCGGGAGGTCTTCATGCTGATGAGGTAATAGATATACCCTGAGTGTACCATCCCCTCTGCCGTCCCCTTCCTGCTGGTGCTTGGATGCCCAGAGGGGAAGCACAGACCTGGGCCCTCCGTTCCCAACCCCCACCAGTGCCTGGGCACACAGGAGACTGGGGACCACAACTATTGTCCCAGACCTCACTGTTCCCACCTGGGAGGACGTGAACTAAGGACCCCCTTAGCCCTGTATAAGAGATCGTGCGCACCATGTACCAACTGCCAGGTTCTTTTGTGGCTTTGCTCTGTGCCATGATATAAAATGATTGAGTTTTACTAAATATTACTGATTTTGTTTAGCTTTTTTTTTTTAAGTTTATGATGGATTGATCCTGGCATCTTAGCAGGAGAAGGTACTCCTGAGCTCCTTGTCTCCATCTCAGAGGGCATAGGCAGCATTTAGGGGATCCTGGGGGAGTCATTCCTTGGCTACGTCCTCTCTGGAAAGGTGCTTGCTCGTAGATAACATGGTCATGCTCATAGAACATCCCTGGTTAAGTGCAGGGGGTCACACACCCAAGGCAGGCGTGACCCAAGGCAGGAAAGCAGGGGTTGACCTGTTGGAAACACTGAAGGGCTGAGAAGAGGAGAGGGAGAAAACCGGAAGACTGGTTCAAGTATATTATATATGAAAGAGTAAGGGGGACACTCTCAGTGATAGAATAGAGTGCTCATCAGCATCTGTCAGCATAGCCGTTAACAACTCTCTCTTGAGTATCTTGTGTTTTCTGCCTTTTATTAGTTCCTGGTTCATGTAGGCATAAAAATCTGATACAAGGCAGTTAGTCACGTGATCACTGAAAGGGATTCTGCTTTAGAAAGCTTATTTAAAATCTGTTAACTTGCATGACTGTTGCATTCATTCACACAAACCTAATCTCAACTAAGATACAACTAATATTTCTCATACCTTATCTTTTCTTTTTTCCTCTCAATTTAATTTCCAGTTTTAAATGCGATTTGGACATTGCCGCTTAAGTGTTATTGAAGGGATAATACAAACTTCCCTAGCTTATACACACAATCAGACTATTTCTGCCTGATCAGATGTTTCTAGAGTGTTCTTGTGGTCATTGACATTATGTGTGTACCTATTTAATGCCTTGCCTTTCTCTCTGGCTGAGGGCCATCTGTGGTAGATTGCTTTTACTTACCTCTGTTGTGATGTGTTTACACACATGAGTGGATCGTAGTTCCAGTTGGCTCTTTATACACAGCAGTTTTATTTCAGAAAAGTAAGTGACTGAAAAGTGTAGGTACTTCTCTTTTGGTAACATCCTTTCATTCACTGACAGTTATTGTGAACAAGTGAAATAAAACTGTTAATCAGTCAAACAAATGTTGCCTAGTTTACTTGTTAGGTATCTGTATATTTGAAAATTGTATGTTTTTGTATAAGTCCTGTCGTAGCCAAATAATTTGATCTTCTAATTTTAGAATTATAGGCTATATTCACTTTAATGCTATTGTGTTGAAGTGTGAACCATTGTAACCACCCACTTATAGATTAAAGACAGCTTGAAAGTGAGTCTTTTGCGCCCTCAATCTAAATTACACCTCTGCTTTATTTGGACTTTAACACATATTTTGCAATTTATTTTGCAATCTTTTGAATTCAGGAGAGCTGATTTTCATTTTTGTTAGGAAGAACATAATTTATTGGCCCAAAGTAAGTATGAAATAATTTGGAAAAGACTCCATTCTTTTCAGTAGTTGTCTTAGGAAATTGAAGAGCGGCTGCATGGTCAGCGCCTGTCTAAGGACTGGGAACAGTGGGAGGGTGTGTATTTTGGGACCTTTTGTTTTACTAGTTCAGAATAATATTGTCTCCCCCCCCTTTTCTTTTTATCTTTTTCTCTCTTATAGATGCATATAATATCTTCCTCAAAGCCGAGAAGCAAGCCGTCATCTTCAGCAGTGAGGCTTACAGCACCCTGGTTGGCTTGCTGCTGAGCAAAGATGACTTCACACGAGCCATGCACGTGAAAGATTTGTGAGTGTCTGTCCGTCTGTGAAAACCTTCACTCTGAAGGAACACTAACCGAGCTGTCTGAGCAGCCCAGAAAAGTGACATTAAAGGTCACTTAACTTTATGAGTTGTTTGTTTAAAGCAGGTCTCACTATGTTTTCCAGGCTGGCCTCAAACTTGCAGCCATCCTCTGCCTCCTGAGTGCTAGGATAAAAGGCATGTTTGTCACCATGACTGGTTCATGTGTCTGTTTTGACACCAACAGTCACATTCGGACCCTGCACCTATTAATGTACTCTGTCTGACTTTAAGTTTATTTGGTTGTGAATTGAATAATCTACCCCTAGACCTTATTTATACCTCAATTAATGCCCTAAAACATTTTTAAATGGTGTCCTGTCAGCTCTAACCGCTGTGGTGTAGGATGTGGATTAATTTATTTTTTTTAACAAAATCATTGTGGCACTCCACACTGTACATAACCAAAGGTATTCTGAAATGAGTAATTTGCAGAAAACAGAAGAATCCATACTGAGAAGTACAAGTAGGAAACTTAACCTGTTAAGAAAGAAAATGTAAAAAGTCAAAAAACATTTAATCCTGAGAGTTGGTCACAAATTCTCTAAAGATCTCCCCAAAGTAGACTGTAATGGTCTTCATCTTGGGGCTGTGGAGTTGACTCAGTGGGTCAAGTCCTTGCTGTGCAAGCATGAAGACTCTGGTTCAGACCCCAGAACCCACAGAGACACTGGACAAGCTGGCTGGATAGACTGGCTGTGATTGATGGGCTTCAAGTTCAAGAGACCCTGCTTCAGTCAGTGAGGTGGAGAGCTATTGAGGAAGAAGCCAGATGTCGACTGTGCATATCTGTATACATATGCAAATATACACTCATGCATACCACATAATATGCAAAACTCCTTGATTGGGCTTGTGCATACTGAGCCCTGCATCGACTAAGCCATCTTCCCAGAGCCCACTGCTAAGGTTCTGACTCAGAGTGACCCAGGGTTGTGCATTTTACAAAGATCCCACATAACAGATAAGTCATGGGCCTCAGACTCTTTAGTGGCATTCCCTCATGGCCACTTGTACTATATATCATGGGTGTTTCATGACACCCTGCTTCTTAAGGTGTTCAGTGCTATGCCTACCTCTCAAAGGCTACTGACCTAGCACAGTTTGAAACTGTAGGTGTACTATCTAGTGGGGCAGAATGGACCACTTTTTAAATGAGATAGCCTGGAGGATGCCAAAGCACTTCAGGTGGTTAAAGATCATGGTGCAGAATAGTGAGTGCCATTGAGGGTGTCTGTGTATGGGTTCACTCAGGTATCACTGCTGTGAGACATTTCTGCAGTCCCACCATGGTCTTGATCTTCCTTCCACAGAGCTGACCTGACTAGTTAGAAGCATAGCTCTCCTTTCACCACAGCCTGTAAAATACAAGCCCACGCTCTTTCTTTCCTCTCTAGGTTTTTATGAGGCCGTTCTACAATATGATTGACATAGTAAAAGATACATATTTAATGTATACATCTCATTAACTTTGGGGATAAGTGTATACCAGTGAAGCCACCGCCAGCATCAGGGCCGTAAACATATCCATCACTATCCCGAGTTCCTCCCACCTTCTTTATCATCATCGTCGCTATCATTGTTGGGCTTCTCGGTGTGTGTAATTACACCGATGAGGTAACTCTTAGCAGTGTTATTAACGGTAGGCACTGCTATCTCTAGCACTCTAGAGCTTACCTGCCTCGCTGGTACTCCACAGTCATCTCCTCGGTTCCTCTCTTCCCTAGCACCCCCATCTGCGCTCTGCTTCTGAGTCGGGTTTTAGACCCCACAGATAGACAAGACGCCCTGGGCAGTTCAGAGTGCTTACGTTCTAGCTGTGATGGTCTACGTATAGCTGCTTTCCCCCATAGTTATGTGGGCCCCAGAGAATCCAAGATCCAAAGCCTTCCACAGGATATCGGTTACATGGCATTATTTCAGCTGGCTTCTGCATCAACTTGGCACAAGCTAGAATCGTTAGAGAGAAAAGAGCCTCGAGTGAGGAAACGCCTCCATACGACCCAGCTGTAAGACATTTTCTCAGGCCAAGCCCATACTGGGTGGTGCCCTCTCTGGGCTGGTGGTCCTGTGTTCTATAAGAAAGCAGGCTGAGCAAGCCAGTGAGCAGCACTCCTCCATGGCCTCTGCATCAGCTCCTGCCTCCAGGTTCTGGTCCCATCTGTAACTTTTTTTTTTAAGCTAATGATATGAAATGATTAGGTTTTGGTGTCCTCGAAACCTCCAAAATTGGTGCGGTTTTTTTCTTAATGAGTGTGTGGGTTTTAAAAACCTGTTTTGTGGGGTTGGGGATTTAGCTCAGTGGTAGAGCGCTTGCCTAGCAAACGAAGGTCCCCAGCTCCGAAAAAAAGAAAAAAGAAAAAACAAAACCTGTTTTGTTTTAGTTATTTCTGGTACTCAGATTATCCGGCAGGAGCCTCTTCCCTGTAGCTCATGTGCCGTCTGACATGCCCAGAGTTCAGGCTGGTGGGGCCTGACTCCTGCCCTACCTGAGGGCTTCATCTGATAAGGAGTGGTGCTTAGACCACAGGAAGTGCGTGGGGGAGTGGGAGTAGCTCCATGTGTCAGCAGTACTGGAACAGTTGCTGGCCTTAGAGGTAAGACCCAGGACTAGAGTTCTTCCTCTCCTGCTCTGACTTCCCTCAGTGGTGAACAGCAGTGTGAAAGTGTAATCCAAAATAAACCCTCTCCTCCCCCACTTATTGGTCATGGAGTTTCGTTGCAGCAATAGAAATATGACAGGCTTCAACCTTGAGCCATTAAAATGTTTCATTCTTATGTAGGATGGTGACTTGAAGCCTGTGTTGGGTACCTTTCTTGAGAAGTCCTGATAGTGGCCCATACCTTTAATCTTAGCATTCAGAAGGCAAATGGATCTCTGCGTGTTCAAAGCTAGCTCTTTGAAGAGTATTTAAATGATGTTATGCAGTTTTCAAAAAGCTTATTGCTTATTCTTATCAGATTTCCTACCTCATGGTTTCAGATGGTTTTTGTTTTGTTTTGTTTTGTTTTGTTTTTTTTTTTTTGGTTCTTTTTTTCGGACTTGGGGACCGAACCCAGGGCCTTGCGCTTCCTAGGCAAGCGCTCTACCACTGAGCTAAATCCCCAGCCCCGTGATTGGTGTTTTTATTTTGAGGTTTGGTGGTTGTTTGGTGTGGTTTGGACACTTTGTCTCACTATGTGGCCATTCTCTCTACAGACCAGGCACTAGGATTAAAGGCTAGTTTTAGACTTTGAGTAATACTCATATTCTCTCTCTGTTTTTTTGTTTGTTTGACATAGTGTTTCTCTGTGTAGCCCTGGCTGTCCTGAAACTAGCTCTGTAGACCAGGCTGACCTTGAACGCGGAGATCTGCCTGCTTCTGCCTCCTGAGTGCTGGAATGACATGCTCCACTGCCACCCAGCATGAGGAATGCTCTTAGATGAATGTGGTGTACTACATATAGTAGTAACGGCGTGAGAAGGGAGCTTGTAACACTGCCTGATTTACTCGTGCTACAGGTTGAGAAAGCAGGTTCTTTAAGCAGTAGAAGTCATCTTAGAAGACTGACAAATGGGACAAGGGGAAGCCAAACTGAGCAGCAGCTCTGGGGATTGATTGGTCAGGGGAAATGGGGAGGCCCTGTGTGTGGGCGCTGCATGGTGTCTGGTTGATAAGAACAGTTGTCCTGCTGGTCTTGTCCTCTGCTCAGGGGTGTTTTGCCGTGTACTGGCAGCCATGGAGGGTTGACAGTAAGGTCGCTGCTGAGCTGGCAAGGCAGCCCTTGTTCCTCGTGACCTCTTACTGTTTCCTAACTGGAAGTTAGTTCTAGGGCATTAGGGAAGCTAACATTTCATCACAAGACATGTACAAACAGTGTAGCAAACAAAGAGCTTCCGGTTAGACTTCAGGGCTTCTGCCTGCCTGTCTGTCTCATCTGGTTTTAGTTATTCCTGTAGGATTTGGTGCTAAGTAAAGCTATTCTTTGCTCTTGGGTTTTAGTTTGTTTTTAAGTCTATGGTCATGTAAAATTTTAAATTTTAGCGTAACAATGGTTTTGGTTCCATAATCTGTTTAAAACCTTTAAAAACTGTATCTAGATGACAGAAATTTGAAAATTTATCAACCAAATGATATGGTGTTAGTAATATGCATTAGTTTATATGTAAAGTATACAGTACTGAAAAGAAAATGTTCATTTTTGTTGCTGGAAGAATAGTTTTTACATTTTATAATTATGGTGAATATAGGAGAGAGGGAGAGAGAGAGACAGGGAGAGAGACAAGGAGAGAGAGAGAGAGAGAGAGAGAGAGAGAGAGAGAGAGAGACCGACCGACCCAGCCTGGGATACAGGGAACAATGCAGGGCACGCGGTGGTTATTTCAGTCACCTAATATGTCAGTACTCAAGAATCTGAACCGATTGTTTAAAAAAAATCTTGTACTTTGTTTCTTTTGTTGCTCATTTCCAACTTTGTCATCTGTCAGAATGCAAAAAAAAATTATCCTTCTATAACCATTGACAGGAGAACACAAAAGCTGTCTCCAGGTCGATATTTTGCAGCAATATTTTTAACATACGAACAGTAGTTTTTATAATTTCACCTTGGTGCTCAACCATTTATTATCGTATCAGAAGCATGTCAGTAATTCCTTTCTAAATGTCTGCTTCTTTTAGCGCTGAGACCCACATCAAGGGCTTCACACTGAACGGTGCTGCCAGCAGCCTCCTCATCATCGCGCAAGTTAGGCGGGATTATTTGAAAGGTATGTCAGAATGCTTGACCTTTACGTCACATTAATGCCTCTGCGGATTTTTCTTGTAACGCCCTTCGAGTACTTGGATAAAGGAGTCCATTTAGCAAATTACCTGCTTATCAAGAGCCTTTTGTGGTAGCTGAGAGACGTAAATTACTGTACATGCATTTATAATACGGCTTGAATATGAATGTGCTGTCATCTGACCACTTAGTCCAGTTTCCATCCCATTTAACACAAGATGGGCTTTCTTAAGATGAATCACAGCTCTTCAGACATGCAAAATTCGTGTTCCAGAGCGAGGGGAAGTACAGGCTTTCAAGTGCGTTAAAATTCACAGCACAAGTCATTTTGCTTTGGAAATTAACATACTTTGGAGGTCTGAAACAATTCCCTGCAGTTATTTCCTGCATGTTGTGTTGGTTGTATGTGAGATAGCAAATGAGTTAAATTGAGTGTTAAGTGTGTGAGGTTGTGCACCAAATGATTGCAATATTGATTTTTGGAAAACCTAATCTGATACTTTTTTAATAACTCGTAACACCAAGAGCGGTAAGACGCAGCGTTTGTTTGGAGTTGAGTGTGGCAAGGGCAACGCTAGGAGGGCAGGGATGACTTTGAGGAGGACTGGGAGCTGATGGCTTACAGTGGGGTAGACTGGCTCTCGAGGGGGACACTGACGGCTCTTGAGGTTAGGTAAGTAGCTTTCAATTAACTTTCAGGGCTGAATTTTAGTCAGTATGGCAACAGCACAACAAACACCGCTTAGGAGACTTAGGCTAGAAGCTCTGCTCTCAGCTCTACCTGCCGTGTTGGTCTCTTCCCCGGGCTGTGATAATAATGTTCTCTTTGCTTTGCAGTTCATCAAATAGTTTCCGTCTCCTGAGAGGAAGCTGGCTGGGCGATTCCCCCCCCCCCTCAGTCTTAGCGTTCCTTACTGTACTTAAGCTGTCTTCCTAACGAGGACTATTTCGAGACTCTGTTCCTGAGGCAGTCCGCACGCCAGCGGGCTTTTGGACAGTTTGGAATTGTCTTTGGGAGATGCGATAGGCTTGTTTTTAAATTTTGTAGGTTTTTATTGTCAATAGAAATGATTTTGTGAGGTTTTTTTTCATGTAGATTTTAAGACATTGAAACTTGACTGGGCATGGTAGTGTACACTGTAATCCTAGCATGTGAGAGGCTGAGGCAGGAAGATTGCTCGGATTTGAACCAGGCTTAACTACCAAGACACTGGACTGCAAAGTGAGGCTGTCTCAGGAACAAAGAAGGGATTAAAGTCTGCTTTAAGTTTCTACAGACACAAAGAATAAGACTTAACTAAATTTAAGAGTTCAGTTTGGAACTCAATGTGTCGCCAGGCCCTTTACTGACACCTACCCCTTCCTCGGTGCCGTGGTGTGGGGGTCTCATCTGCTGTCAGGTGTGTGCACACACAGAGGATCCACACGCCCACTGACACCTCCTCACTTCCACAGCCCTTGCTGCCCAGGCCTCACCATGCTGACGTCTGGTGAAGGCACAGCGCTCAATCAAGGCGGGCTGGTCTGGCCCTGTTCCTGTGTTCACATTTGCTCTGTAGCCAAAGACAGTTCCTGATTTCCTTCCGTCTTTCAGATTTGATGCCTCCTCAGCTTTATTTAATCAAACTTACCTATGGCAGTAAACAACCAGTTAAATCTTAGAGAAATTGAACAACTAAAACTCTGGCAGACTGTCAGTAGCTGCTGTGTGGCTGTACGCTCAGTCCTACTAGAGAGTAATTGGCCGAGACAGACTTGGAGACTAGGGTGTGGGTAGAGGGTTGCTCTTGGGGTTCCTTCCGTCATTCACACAGAGATGGCACGCTCTGCAGCATGGTTTACGTCGGAACCTCTGTATCCCCTGGGACGGGCACAGACTGCTCTGCTCTGCTCGCCTCCGTCCTCCTGTTCCTCCAGGTGCAGCAGCGGCTCTTAGGCCGGCTCTGGCCTCTAACCCTGGGGGCGTTCTGAACTGCCAAGCCTCAGTGGTTCTGAGCTCAGGGCTTCTCTGAGCCTGGCTCCTGAGCCCGCACCCGCTCTGCAGTCAATGCTGAGTCAATCCACGCTGTCCTCCTCCTTTTTTTTTTTTTTTCTCGACCTTTACCCACTAAGCAGAAAGTTCTTTCCTTACATGTGTGCTTAGATGCCAAGAGTTTTGAGCGTAATTGCCTGTGTATGACCTCCCTTTAATAAGATACTATCAAGCTGATTTTCCCTGCATCATATTTTAGAATAGTATAGGCAAACATCTACCACTTTTTAATCTGTTTTCCCATTTCTGTATTTGACAGTCAGTGGTCTGGATCGTGTGTAAATTTGAAATTATAATAGTTTATTCAGTAAAGAAGACTAAATTGATCGTGTCTTTTACTTCATTGCTTTAATAGATGTTAATTCCTCCCCTGTCCCTTCCCCAGTGAGGATAAGCTGCTCTCATTCAGGAAGGGCCTGGGACCCCCAGCTTTGTCTAGGCTACAGGGGTTTTCTTCTGTGGTGAAGGTGGTTGTTATGCTAAGTATGAGTGCAGCTCCTCGTCCACTGCCTCCCCATTCCAAGACTCCCCACACTAGCATGCGAGGCTGTCTGTAGAGTGGAAGGGCAGTCCTTGTTTCTCTGAAAGCAAGCGTCTGTAATTCTGAGGGTTTACGCACGCAAACCCGTGACTGTGTCCCTAAGAGTCCATCGCTTTATTTTCTTTCAAAACTGAAGGCAGCAAATACCTGCAGGGAGTCTGCTCGTGGAGAGCCATGTGTGGATGTGCAGTTTCCTGACACTCCGGCTGGGCTGCTTTTGTGGGGCATTTGGTCCTGTTTGGACCATCTTCAAGAATGAAGATGATGTTAAAATTTTTTGATAATTTTGTGGGCTTTGAGTTAGTAAAACTTAGGAAATTGTTAATGTGTATAGAAGATTTTTGCTTTTTGTTTTCGGTATATATACATACATATATATTATATATATACATATTTTAAAGTTCTTCCTTTTGGTGCTGGAGAGATAGATGGCTCAGTGGTTGAGAGCTCTGGCTGCTCTTCCAGAGGACCCGGGTTCAATTCCCAGCACCCACAAGGCAGTGCACAGCTGTTTGTAACCCCTGTTCCAGGGGCTCTGCCATGATCACACAGACACATCTGCACACAGAACATATTGGGGGACAAAAGGTCTTCCTTCCTTATGCTTTTTAGAATTCTCCACTTCCTGGATGAGTCATGAAATAGTTCCTCTGGGTGGAACTCTGTGACACCTACCTCCTTCCTCACACTTCACAGTCAGGTGCATCATTTTTAAATAGACTTCATAAAGTATCAGTATTTTCTGTGATCTAAAATGAATTACTTATATTTTTTTTTAGTTTAGCCATCTGATGCTCTTGTTTAAAAGGTGGTTTTCAAGATGTGTTAAAGTCAGTATGTGTCGATTTCAGGATAAACTCAGTCCTCCACTTCTCCTTCTAGTGGCTCTAGAAACTCTGAAGGCAGCCTTGGATCTGGGACAGGTGCCTTCTGAGCTGGCCGTGACCCGCCTTATCCAGGCACTGGCCTTGCAGGGTGATGTGAAAAGCATAGAGACCATTCAGAAGATGGTGAAAGGGCTCGACGCAATTGAGCTCTCAAGAATGGTCTTCATCAACAACATTGCTCTGGCCCAGATGAAGAAGTGAGTATTTCCAAGCTTTCTTTTTCTTTTTTTTTTTTGTCCGGAGCTGGGGACCGAACCCAGGGCCTTGCGCTTGCTAGGCAAGTGCTCTACCACTGAGCTAAATCCCCAACCCCGTTTTCCAAGCTTTCTTGACTGAGGCTTATTTCAGATAACGATAACCACCTTTAAAATGCTTTTGCCATTCTTTGCAGCTTTTGAGAAACATGTCAATCATAGAAAATTTTCAATCCTAATTATTATGTTGATTATTTACTATTAAAACTAATTACAATATGTCTTCTCTTCAGTCTTAGACTAAACATTTATAATTCATAAAATATACTCCACCGTTGCCAACTCATATGCATGTATATATGTATAATGTATGTTATGCACAAGTTATATGTTTGTGTTCATATATACATATATGTTTTTGTGTATAAAATATATACACATGTGCCTCATTATTTAAAACATTTCTTTTACAAAAATGAAAGTGATTTCTTTTTCTAATCAGCAGTTAAAGTGAAATCTTTTCCTAGTCAGCTAGTGGTTCTTTAGCGTCTCAACACACCACTAGAATAGTGCTCAGGACTCAGGAAGCTTGGTAAACACACACGTTCCCACAGTTGTGATGCATAGCTTTGCAGTGGAGAGCCTGGTCAGAAAAATAAGATCCTGAGTTCTGTTGCAAGCATTTAAAAAAAAAAAAAATGGCTCAACATTTCCTCCTGTCAGTACATACATCCCAAGGAGAGGAGTTCAGACTTGAGTCCTCCCTGGCGTAGAGAGACACAGGCAGACCGTCGTCGCTGATGTCGCTGATGCCTTGCACACAGTGACTTGTCAGAGAGTGAACAGGATGATTCAGGCCTATAACCCCAGAGCTCAAGGCTGTGGCAGGGAGATCATGAATCTGAGGACAGTCTGGGGTATTCAATGAAACTTTCTCAAAAAAAAAAAAAAAAAACCACCAAGTATTAAGAGTGATCCTAGAGTTGATATTCATAACACTTTTGAGGGAAATGTTCTTTAGTGGTTAATCTTGGGTGTATGGATATGGTATTTAAATACGGTTTTGCAAGGGGCAGTTCTGTCTGTTTATTCCTATTAACTTTAGTAGGAAATGTTTTGTTTTTAACTTTAAAGTTCCCGCCACCATGGTGGCTCCCGACCTTGTGGCCACTGACACTTTCCCTGATGTCCATACAGACAGGCAGGCAAAGCAGCCATATACAGATTTAAACTATTTCCCAAATAGTGTCAAATTTCATTTTTAATAAGGACATATGATTTTTAATATCAAAATCTGTGTAAGAGCTAGGTGACAAATGTTTTAAAGCTGCAATGTATAGATTTATATATTATGCTCTGGAAAACATGTTTTTACTCACTTAATAATTCTTCTACCTAAGCCCATAAGATGCTTGTTTTTAATTAGAATTCTTATTCTTAATGTACTAATTTCAACATGGAATTGATTTATGGCACCACTTTGTAACTGCACAGAGCAGTCATAGATCACCTCATCAACGTCTCTGGCATCGGCTGTGAAAATGCAGCTTTAGCTGTGAGATTCTTATGTTTTTTTTTTGTTTTTTTTTTTTTTTTTTTTTTTTTTTTTTTCGAGCTGGGGACCGAACCCAGGGCCTTTTTCGCTAGGCAAGCGCCTACCGCTGAGCTAAATCCCCAACCCCATGTTTTAATCTCCAAATGTCTTGTATCGTCTTTGCTTTGCATTCTGGTGCCCATTGTGGTTCATAAAGCCAAAATTATAGCACTTTATATCTGTATAGCTAGGTTATGTTACACGATATGCTTGTTATTAATCTGGTTGCTTATAAATATAGTCCCTTTTATCCTGAAGTATTTGCATGATTTTGTTTTCCCTTACAGTAATGAAATTGATGCTGCCATAGAAAATATCGAGCACATGCTTGCCTCAGAGAGTCAGACCGTGGAACACCAGTACTTTGGCTTGTCATACTTATTCAGAAAAGTAATAGAGGAGCAGATGGAGCTAGCGCTCGAAAAGTGTGAGTTGTTTTGCTTGTTAAAGCGCGTGGACGCTCACTTTTCCTTGGGTGAAGTTGGCCCAGATCTCTTTGGCAGGTGAGCCATACCCGTTTCAGTGAAAGCTTTTTCTTACCTGTTTTTCTTGCAGTAAGCATCATGTCTGAGAGGTTGGCCAATCAGTTTGCACTTTACAAACCCGTCACTGATCTCTTCCTTCAGCTTGTGGATTCAGGCAAGGTGGATGAGGCCAGAGCCCTCTTGGAGGTAAGGACTCCTCATCGGGGCTGTGGCTCGTGAGAGGGATCAGAGAGAGGACTAGACAGGATGGAGGACACTCCTGCTAGAACCCTCAAGTTCAGTGTGACTCTAGATTGTGACTCCCTGTGGCTCTAGGATGCCACTGTTAAAGATGTCTGGTAGAACTGGAAATCCTAGTAATTAAGACAGCCATTGGGTAGGAAACCGAGACAAGTGTTTCTGCAAAGATGGGTAATGCAAAGCGACAAATCCTTTGCTTTCCTAATTTCTTTAATGCTCTAAATAGTGCGCATCACCATGGCAACACAGTTTGCAAACAAGAAGCAGGAAATGTTTGCTTTTTGCGTACAGCTTCTCACTCGAATACTCAAACATTCTCAGTACCTTATTCAAGGTTTATTAAGAGTTGAATTTGCCTTCTATTCACTAATGTGTCACAGACACATTAAATGACAAATGTGGCTCTCTGTGGCCCACACTCAGTTAAATCAGCAATCTGGAGGGAAGGAGACAACTGCATTCATGCCACTTTAACAGCTCTAAATATAAAGCTGTGCCAAGTGCGCTGGAGCGGTGGGTGATCGGTGGGTGATGGAGCTGCTACTGGCAGTGTACACAAACAGGCGCCGCCGGGAGCCCCTTCCCAGCAGGTGGCAGTCAAACAGTCACGGTGATCCCGCCAGCGCGGTGTTTGTGTAGACTCCCTGTGTCACATTGAGGCCTGGGACCAATTTCTGATTGTAAATACTGTTATATTCACTTACGTTCCTACCAGCTGGGAGGTGTGGTAAGCAGGAGATGTGGACGGGGACGCTCTAGCCACTGGCTTGAGCTCCAGCTTTGATCCAAGTTTGTCTAGCTTGACAGCATAAGCCAAGCCATTCACAGCGGCGTGTCTGAGCATTTTTCTCTGATTTAACAGTTACATAAAAATGCAAATTGCTTCTGCTTTCTCAGGTTCTTGCAGTTTGGTTGGTTTACTTCCTTTGTAGGAAATGCAGTGGTTGTATGGGAATCTGCATTGTTCTCTCATGAGCGGTTCCATGCTGTATCTCCCTGCGCCTGTAGCTAACCGGTTACCCAGGGCCGTAAGCACAGACACCCAGCCACACTCACCTTGAGCACTCTCTGACTGTTCTCCAGAGGAGGCCTTGCTTGCCCTCCCAGCTCGTTGTGAGCCGTCATCTTCATGCCTTCCCTAGAAGCAGAGTTGTCAGCACCCGTGCTCAGAGCTGCCTCTAGCCATGGTGCCAACCGCGGAGCTCCTGCAGATCTGACTGCAGCTCCATCTTTAGCTGCTGCACTTTCTCTTAGTTCTGTGCTTTCTCTGAGTGAGGAGCACTTGGTTCCCAGATGTCAAAAACATCAGTTTATAACATAAATGTTCTGCGAGTCCCAAAAGTTTTTTTATGCAGTCATCTTGGCATTGACAGTGTTTTAAAGCTTTGAAACACTGCGCTCTTAGAAACTTGGAGGATGACATCTGCGATGAGTGTAAACTAAAATATTGTCTTGCCGTATTTCATTTGACTAAAGCATCTAGGACTGGATAGACACTTGATTTATCTGGTCTGTCATATAAACTTTTTTTTAGTTTAACTTTTGTCTTTCTCAAGCACTGGCTGTCTGTTGCAGTGAAAGCCTTTTATAACTGCAGAGATTGAAATCAGTCCTTTTGTATGCGTAATGTAGGTAATTATACTTTAAAGAGAACTTGCTTTGTACATTTTAATTTTTATAAAGAAACGAGCAGTTATCTCCCTGACACCTTATTAAATGTATAATTAACCTTATGATCCCTACCTCACTTGTGAATGCTTGGCAGAGTAATTGGTGAGGAGCGGTGGTCCTTCCTCCCTCTTTCTCTGCAGTCCTGAGCCTTGTTCTGTGGTGGTTGAAGCATTAGTTTAATTTTTCCCTTTTCTCTTTAAACAAACTTCATCCTTGATGCAGAGAACCACACTCACCAGGGCTTGGCACAATTCGTCTCTGTCGTCCCCTTTGTGCCTAAACAAACCTGGCTGTCTGGTGGGCTCCTGGTGGGCGTGACGCATTGCCGTGTCACTGCAGGCTTCCTTAGTTGGGAAGATTCAGCTTGACCATCTTATTTAAAACCTCCATTGACGCTGTTGTACTTTTTAGAGATGCGGCGCCATTGCCGAGCAGACCTCAATTCTGTCGGTGTTCTGTCTCAGGACTTCTCAGAAACCAAAAAAGGTACGGTGCTTTGTTACTAGCTGGTCTGTCAGATGGCCGTGATCCATGATGGCTCAGAACCTTCCTGAAAACTCCACAGACACGGAAGACATGGCCTGTCTATATTTGGCTACTTTTAAAAATTGTGTGTGTGTGTGTGTGTGTGTGTGTGTATGTGTGTGTGTGTGTGTGTGTCTGCACGTGCACACAAGCACACACAGACATGTACATGGGTAAGACCACAGGCCCTATTTTATGTTTTGGATGCTGGTAGAACCTTCTTAGTGTGCACCAAATCCCGACATGACCCTCAGTCTTAGGTCCTCAGGAGATGGGCAGGAAGGAACTCAAGAGAGCCTGTGATGGATCCGTGTGTGATCTGACTAGAAATGCTGGAAGTGGTGACCACAGGGCAGTGGAGTACAGTGGGTTAGTAAGCCAGGTTGGACTTGGCTAAGAAATATGTGGAGGTCGCTGCTGATTCCCTCAGTGGAGCCCATTGTCCTCTGCCGGAAGCAGGGCATGCTTCTGCGGGAGCCTTCCAGGACTGAGGCACTAAGACGCACGCGGCGCACCCAGCAGGAGGCGCCGCAGAGCTTTCTAGCCTCTAATTTATCCTGGTTTTTTTTTTTTTTTTTGGGGGGTGGGGGGTTCTTTTTTTCAGAGCTGGGGATCGAACCCAGGGCCTTGCGCTTCCTAGGCAAGCGCTCTACCACTGAGCTAAATCCCCAACCCTTGGATTTTTTTTTTTTTTTTTACATTAAAATACAACTTATTTCTGTAAAGTTGATCTTACAACTTTTTGATAAGTTAACAGTTGATAAAACAAGTGTTTAGTCCTTTGATTTTTTTTTCAATATCGATTTTTGAAATCACTCAGAAATGTAAATGAAATGCCTTTAATTATTAAAAATGATGATTTTTATCTGGCTATGATTTATCAAACTAACATCAAAGGCTGAGATACACAGAAGTCAAATGAGCCATCCAGTTGAGGGGTTGACTGATCTTTCGTTACATTGTTACATTGTGTGTGTCATGTGAGGCTCTGCCCTGTTACACTGTGTGTGTTACACCTTGTAGTTTGCTTTTAGGTGTTGTTACCTTTGTTTATCTTCCTAGGCCCCGGTTCTGAAGACCTTGTTAGAGCTGATTCCCGAGTTACGTGAGAATGACAGAGTGTACTCCTGCAGCATGAAAAGCTATGGTAATAAATCTAATCTTACTGCGTATCCAAGTGATGTAAATATTTCTAAGTATAGTAACTGGGAGTTCAGCTCAGAGGAATAATCCTAAATTTCAGATAATTATTCACTTAGCTCTAGAATATGTTTTTAAACTATTGCAAAGCATGAGATTACTCCAGAGCTTTAACAATTGAAATATCCCAAGCACCTTCAGAGCGTCCCAGGCAGCCTGGACTCCGTGTGAGGAAGCTGCTCCCCTCCCTCCGCAAGGCCTGCCCTGCAGGGCAGAAGCACGGCCTCCTCCTGCCTCTGAGCTCCCTCAGGGCCCTTCCATGTAGCTCCACTGAGGCCCAGGCTTGTTCTCATGTCCCCGCTGGAGTGCAGTCTGTTGGCCATCAGTGTCCTCAGTGAGACATGAGGAGGGAGCCAGTCTCAGGTTTGTCACTGGGCAGATAAAGTGCTAGTGTGTGCAGGCCCCCTCAGACCTGCGCACTACACTAGAGTCAGAACTAGGAAACAGCTTTGTCCCCACAAGGGGGTCTGCAGTGCTTACAAACACTGAAATCCAGACCTTCTTATGTAAGTAACGTAACACAGTATCAAAAACTGTAAGAGGGGGTGGGGTCACTGATGGGTTAGGATGTGGGTGGAGAAAGACGCAGAACAAGGCCCTGGAGCTCTGCACAGGAGTCCTAGGGAATGAGGTCCTGGCAGCAGGAGCACCCCTTCCACAGGGAAGCCGACTGCCCAGTCTCACCAGCGTGGTCCTCAGCAGACCCAGCTGATGCCGTCGTGGGTGTTCCTCAGCTTCCCATGCCCGCCTTCCCCTGCCCCTCACAGTGAGCACCGTGGGAGGCGGGCTGTGGGGAGTGTAGGCTCTGAGGGCCTCCGAGGGGAGCTTTCACCCTGGATGCCTGGGCAGCAAAGGGTGGGAGGGAAGGGAGAGCGTCTCCTCCTCATCTCTCTGGTCTGACTCCTTCAGTCGCAGACAAAGACGTGGCCTCTGCTAAAGCGCTGTATGAGCATTTGACAGCAAAGAACGTGAAGCTGGACGACCTCTTTCTGAAGCGCTACGCATCTTTGCTCAAGGATGTGGGCGAGCCGGTCCCCTTCACTGAGCCCCCTGTGAGTAGTCTTAATTACAGAGAAAGTACCCGTGGGTTTCTGTGTGCCTCAGGATGCTCTGAGTGTGCCTAAGACTGAAGGGGAGACAGGCTAATGCTTAGTTACCTTCCGTGAGAAGGCTAAGGGCCTAAGCAGTGGCCTGTGTGTCACAGACCTGCAGCCAGCTGTGGCTCTATCAGACTTTCTTAGGCAGTTTTTTTTTTAAGGTTTAAATTTTTATTTTATGCTTTTAAGTGTACTGTAGCTGTCTTCAGACACACCAGAAGAGGGCTCAGATCCCATTACAGATGGTTGTGAGCCACCATGTGGTTGCTGGGAATTGAACTCAGGACCTCTGGAAGAGCAGTCAGTGCTCTTAACCACTGAGCCATCTCTCCAGCCCTCTTAGGCAATTTCTACATGAGGTATGACTCAGCCCTGGTGCTCGGATTAACTCAGGACTCGAGGCTTTTGAACTTGGTGTTGTGTAAAACCCAGAGAAATGCCCAGGCCTAAAGAGCAGGCACTCAGCTGGGCAAGGCAGCGGCCCTGTGCTCACTGACCGCTGCCTCCAAATCTGTGCTCTGCTTGCTCATAACTGTCATCACTCTCTCCTCTCCTCCTTTACAGGAAAGCTTTGGATTTTACATAAAGCAACTAAAGGAAGCGAGAGAAAACCCCTCATGAAAGAAGCAGCTGTGTGTGTCTGTGTGTCTGTGTGTCTGCGTCTGCGTGCACGCGCCTGTGTCTCAATGTTATTTCTAAAATGTACTTAGGAAAAATAAACAATTGAAGATTACAGCGTCTATGTATTCTTTTATGTATGAAATACGCCATTCACCACTGTATCGCCAGTAACAACATACACTTAGGCACTAGGCTTTTTTTGGTTTGGGTTTTTTTTTTTTTTTTTGGTTTTTTTCCCCCTTTTTTCTAAAACACAAATTGATGACATTTTCTTCAAGGTCTCCGAAATCCAAGGGTCTCCCCTTACTTGAATGAACATGGTGGCTAGAGCATCCCCTTCTACATGGCTCTCGGTCATGACTTCTGGGTTCACGATTTTGTTGGTACAAGCTACTGTGATTCATAAGGGAATAAGCAAAATACTGGTTTGTAATCAAATTTAAAAGTAGACAGTGGTCCTGTCTTCTCCCAATGCTTGTTAGAGTCTACAGGTAAGACTTTGAAACAGATTTAAAATGGTGAGTCATCAGCAAAGTGTTAGAAATGTTTGTTGGGAATTTCCCTCAGAGTAAGCAAGAAAGGCCTTAATTCTACAAAGTAACCATCACTCTAAACTCTTGTGTATGTAAATGTGTGTTCCTGTACCAAAGCCAATATCATTTAAATGAGAATTTCTCTGAATAAGGTATACGTTGGTACTTGTGAACTGCCGCTTTTTAAAATCCTATAAATATTTATATGCTGGCTGGAAGCCATCTCAAAGGACTGTAGTCTTGAACTTTTAGTGGAAGTGTGGTGACCTCCGTCCTAGGAAGAATTTCCTCATCAGCTGTCTGGCTTGTTGTGACGAGCCAGTGGCTTAGTCCGCTGCTTCCTGGCTATTCTGTGTCCGAGGTCTCTGAGGAGCAAAGTTGCCAAGAATTGAGAAATAGAGACAGGTGGTGCACATTTAACCCCAGAAGCAGAGGCAGGAAGATCTCGGAGTTCTAAACCAACCTCATTTATGTATTTAGTTCTAGGACACCCAGAGTTACAGAGAAAAACTGTCCCAGGCAAAAACAATTGAGTTCAGATACATATTGACACTCCGAGGGGACGAGCATCTCGGCACTGCAGAGATGGTCATAAATCTGCATTCCCCGGGTTCTTCAATACCTCTGCTCTTCCCTGGGGCACTCTCTGGGCCATCAGTTATTACCTGTGGCTGCACGCATCTCTCATTCTGGACACATTGTGAACTCTGGCCCCTGGTCCCCTAGTCTAGCCTCAGACCTGCAGGAACACATTAAGTTGAGCCATCTGTATTTAAGTTCTGTGGCTCCTAAGAACTGACTGCCATACCCAGGACCACTGTTGCCTGATTATCTGGATAAGAAAACCGAAGTCGGTTTGTGTAGATTTGCACCATAAGTCAAATGGCCACGACTTCCTAAAAAGGTTTTTTTCTTGGGCTAGAGAGATGGCCGGGTGGTTAAAAGAACTTAATGCTCTTGCAAAGGACCAGGGTTCAGTCCCCACCCAGCACCCATACACTTCCAGGGCGCCCAGCGCCTCTTTCTGGTCTCCTTAGATGCTGCACGCACATGGTGCATTTAAATGCAGGCCAAACAAATGTAAAATAAAAATGTTTCTCAAAGTCTTTCCCACTGGCCATCATTGTGGATTCCTTTAATCCCAGCATTTGAGAGGCAGGTAGATGTTGAGTTCAAGGCCAACCGTGGCTATACAGACCCCGTCTCAAAAAAAGTAACCATGAGAATACAAAAGGCAGTGCAGCTAAAGTCAGGATGGACTTCAAACAAAATGCCCTTCACACTAATCCGATGTCCCAGTCTCTGGACACCTTACACTGGAAAACATTTTCTTCCATTTAATCCAAGAGCCAGTGCTCAGTATAGTCAAGTTTAAGAGTCTCAGCAAATTATAAACAAGCTTTATGTTGGAAATCACTTTCTGGTATAATTCGAGCCTCCAGTCTGCAGTGTATACATTCCCACACTTTCCCTCATGGCTCTCAGCACAATTTTCATTGAATATTTGCCTTTCTGAAAAAAAAATATTTGTAGAATTTCTAAGCAAAAGCAACATTTCCTCAAGTGTGGTGGAACTGATAACCACAGGAGGTCCAAAATCACGGTAATTTATCGCTTTGCTGTTGTACAATCATGCGTGGGAGCGTTTCCATTAGAAATGTATCCTGCTTTCAGGCCGGCCGACTTTACAAAGCCCACATTATGCAGCCTTGGTACAAATAAAGAAAATGGCTGCATTAGCAAATTCAAAGCAGGCACTTCTCTTTTGCATAAAGAATAGGAACATCAGCACCAGGTAAGACAGACCAGACTCCAGACTTCCTGCTCCTGCAAGCGGCTTTGGGCGGCAGCTGGAGCTGAAATCCATCTGTAGCAAACACTAACCCTGCCCTGGGCAGCCGCTGGGGACCGTCCTTCCTCTCTTAGGTATTTCCAAGGGCCGGGGTCTCGTGGCGTTCTGCAGACTTACCTGGTGGGTTCACAGTAGGTTTCGTGGAATGACTTCCATGGATTTAAAGCCACATGAGCTTCTTGCAAGCTCTGTTTACGAAATGCCCCGTTTGTACATTAGACAGTTCCTTCCCATGTCCTATTCTTTGGTCCCCAAAGTGTGACTCAGTTGGGAGAGTGGATCTGAGGCCCAAGGAGTTCTCAGAAACCAAAAGCTTTGTCAGTGAGGCCAACTGATCATGATTTGAGATCTGTAAGTTGGTGACCTCAAACAGTTGTTTCTGTCGGTAGAGGAGGGGGCAACCTTCCAACTGTGCTCTGAAGTCAGACCTAGCCCAGTAGAGATTCGGTGCTGAAGAAATGAAGTTAACAGGATCAAAAAGGATTCCTTAATACCTTCTCTGCCACCAAGCCCTTCACCCCTGTTCACCTGGACCAATTTATCAGACACAAGTAATTTCTGAGATGAGATTGGAGCTGACTATTTGCAAACAAGGACATTTTCAGGCATGCACACTATGTTGTCCAAATACACCAATGTCAGCAGCAAAATATCCAAGGGCTTGCTTCCCTTGCAGCCGGCTCCCTCCCTGTGCCTCACGGCAGGTCTGCCGGAGTAAGCTGGTCCCCTATGCCAAGTCAGGGTTCTCTGCTAAGTAATTTGAGTGTTGGAGGGACCCTTGGGCACAGGTCTGCTACTATTATTTGACATAATTTTCAGTCTGTTCTCCCTGTGTGCTTGGTTTAATCTAAGATCAAGAGAAGATTTTTAAGAATGAGTGAGTAAAAAAAAGCAAGCAGGATATCTACTCCTGTAGACGGGCTCAACCCAGGAAAAGATCATGTCTTAAGTAATCTTTTTAAGAGCAAGAATGGATTAGAAATATTAGAGTCGACATAGGTGGTTATTTCCAGTTTCAGTGTTAGTCTCCCATCAATAGTGCAACTTGAACTTGGAGTTTACAGTGCACATTTTAAAACCTTCATCTTTGGATCAAGAGTCTGCAAGCTGCAGCCTCAGGCCAAGTCCAGGAGCTGTATGCTTCTGTAAGCCGTTTTATTGAAACATACCCACATCCTCCACATTCTACTGTGGTTGGGGCAGTTTTCACACCAGCACAGCGTACTGACAGGTTCTGTGACTATGAAAGCCTAAAATATTTATCCTTAACAGCAAGAATTTACAACCCACAAGAAAATTCTGCCCCTTTGCAGCGAAGAATAAGGAGCACTAGATAGTATTGGTGCCCCTAGTGTTGGGTCTTACTCTTCCCAGGCCTTGTGTGCTCTAAAGAACACTTTTCGACCAAACGAATCCATGGAGTTAGAGTCTAGGGTGCATCAACACCAGCGATGATGTGATAGAGAACTGCTCTGGGGACAAACTCTGAAGAACCAGCAACTGCCTGAGTTTCAGTACCACAGCACACCGAGTGACGAACTTACAAAGGCAGATGGCTGCCAACCTTCCTCCTCTTCCACACTTCTCCATCCAGGCCTAAAGATAGTAGGTTACCAAAATAGAGCCAGGATCTGGGGAGGGAGTACGGGATGGGCTGGAGGCCCTGTGGATGGATGCTGGGACAGTCACATGTGAGAAAGGAACCAAAGGTAGACCAGCAGGACCCAGCAGAAGAGGAACACACAGAAGGCAGGTGTCCCTCACAGACTGGGGAAGACAGAGCTGTTAGAGTGAGTGCCGGGTGGACTACAGAGTGTGTACATGAGCATATATGCAGTTAGGACTGAGTACACACATGCACATATGCACACGTGGTCACTCACTGCCCACTGAGAGTCCTGAGGCAGCGATGTACAGCAGCAGAGCGGACTCAGTCACATCTGGGCTTCAAACTATCTTTTTCCCACTAAAAAGATTCTACAGCAGAGACGCATTCAATCCCAGGGCTGAGGTGGGAAAATTCGGGGCGATCCCCAAATACTTTGTTTTGTCAGAGTCCCCAGTGATGACAGGAACGTGACTAGGAAGATATGGAAGCCAACTTGAGTATCCCACTGGCTAAGTCAGGAACAATTCAAGCACCGAAACTCATAAGAGCAACGGATTGCAACTTGCTAAATTAAAAGGGGATTCCACAAGTGTGTCATTTATATATAGCACCAAGTCAGGGAGTATGGAGGGTGGGTAAGGAATGAGCAAGGCATGGTCTCCAGGAATCCAAAGCTTTATTAATTATAAAAAGAGGGAACAGAGGAACGTGGAGGGGTCCAGCAGACCTGCTTTCTGTCAGGCAGCCAAAGTCGTTAGTGCAGCAAATGGAAACCATGGGCCACCTGACAGGACGCACTCAGGGAAAAACCAATTCCATTTCTGGATATTCTGAGCAAAGGGGACCCAGTCTGGATTCTATTGAGAAATGCACCAGATAAATCCAAACTGAAAGCTACCTTAGAAAGTCAGGGTGCTCTGAGGAGCTAACTATTCCAAACTGAAAGAAACAATCGGAGGGTACTTTTGACTCTGCTCTGGATGAGGCCTCTGTGGCTCTTGAGTGACATCTGTGTAATGGATGGTGGCAACAGAGCTGTGTAGACCCCTGAGGGCAGGGAGCAGGGAAAGGACAGTGTGCTAAGGAGCCGCTGCTCACACTGGGGCCTGCACTCTAGTCACCAGTGTAGTCCGGACACTCGGACGCTGAGTCCCTGGGTCTGGGCAGGCCTGGGATTTTGCCTCCCTCATCGGCATCCAGTGATGTCATGAAGCTGCCAGGAACCACACTGGATGCAGTGAGGACCTGGGGAACCAGTGGAGAGCATCTCTCCCAGCCTCAAACACCCTCCCTGCTGTTTCTTTCAGTTCCAGACTTGTTTTCCTCTGGGAACCAGCCCCTCCCAGCTCTGTGCTTTGAGTCAGTGGGTTCTCGTCACAGGCATGAACCATTCAACCTGGATGTGCGGCAGCCCATCCACCAGCCACTGTGGAAGGTTCAAAGCTCATCCTGAGCCCTAGCTAGGGGGGGCAACTCTGAGGCCGCAGAGCTCACACAAACTGCAAACTGTTTCTAGAAACATCTCAGGCCCGATCTTTTGCTCTGTAACTCCCAGAAACCTCGAGGTCTTTTTGATTCCACCACAAAGCAGCTTGTAAGCTGAGACAACTGGATTAGTCTTTGCCATGGTGTCCTCACCGATATGGCAGGGTGCCCGCTATCAGTGGGTTGAACAAACGACAGTAACCACACACTACTCTTTATACCACACCCACCATGGAGTAGATACTCTTAGCTCTCAGCTGTCCAACTCTGGAAGTCCATGGAGCCACACAGATAAGAGAGGACATTTCTAGTCAGTTTTAGGTCACCCTCTGTATCGGGAGCGGCTTAACAGGGTGAGATTGGTGGAGGAGAAAGCTAAATGTTTTGCTACAGACCACTATCCTCTTGGGGTTCCACAAGTCTCTGCATAGCCTAGCTACTCAATTCATAAATAATTGGTTCCCATTCCATACTGGGTTGTTTATATAGAGATATAAAATGAATGAGCAACGTTACAGGTTCACGAAGTACCTGTTTCACAAGCCCAGGCCTGTGAGCAGAAACCTCTCAACTGTCTTTATTCTACTGCCATCCTGTGGCTGACCTGTGCCACTGCAGCACCGAGACGCCGATGCTGCTTGAGATCTGTGGGATCATTGTCCTCAGTCGGGCTCCTCAGGGGGCGGCCAGCCCAGGCAGAAGGGTCCCACCAGTGGAAGCAAGGCTGAGCATCACCAATCTTGAATTGACTTCTGTTTGATGAACTTCAAGGACAGATAATACAGGGACAGGAAGCCACAGCTGATGCCAATGACGATGAGGTAGATCGCGTAAAGAGGATGTGAGTTCAGGTCCATGGCAGTGACCATCTGCAGACACAGACATTTGGTGAGCACCGAAGGATGCTGTCCCCTCAGCAGCACTTGAATTGAGAACTCCCAGCCCTTGCTACGTACCGTGTCTCCGGGGATGGAGAAGGTGAGGTTGCCGATCTGCGTGGTGTAAATGTGTCCATTAAACTGAATCTGCATCAGCCCTGAGAAGCACCACCGAAGAAACGAAATCTTGGAAATCCATGCAGGTACTGAAGACAGCAAGAGTTATGTTATTCCAAGTGTTAGTCGCATGGTCTCTGCTGCCCTGAGCAAGTCTCGGACTGCTCCTGGAGAGAAGAGGCATTCCGGCTGTGGCCAGTAGAGTCCTTTAAGGACCAAGGAGCAAAAGAGACAAGGAGTAACAGCTGTGGCTGGGGACACTGTGCTGAGGAGGCCGAGGACGGGTGACTTCCATGTTGGATTGCTACCTAATCTGGACAGTCATATGCCATACACTGCGCGTGCTCAGCTTCACAGGGTACTCAGACAACACCACACCAGAGACCTTGACCCTGGGGAGCACTCTGCTGGGAGAAGAGGACTCTGATCCTGGGGAGCACTCTACTGGGAGAGGAGGACTCTGATCCTGGGGAGCACTCTGCTGGGAGAGGAGGACTCTGATCCTGGGGAGCACTCTACTGGGAGAGGAGGACTCTGATCCTGGGGAGCACTCTACTGGGAGAGGAGGACTCTGATCCTGGGGAGCACTCTACTGGGAGAGGAGGACTCTGATCCTGGGGAGCACTCTGCTGGGAGAGGAGGACTCTGATCCTGGGGAGCACTCTGCTGGGAGAGGAGGACTCTGATCCTGGGGAGCACTCTGCTGGGAGAGGAGGACCCTGACACTAGTGAGCACTCTACTGGGAGAGGAGGACTCTGATCCTGGGGAGCACTCTGCTGGGAGAGGAGGAAGCTGCAACGCCTGCCCAGATGTTGGCAAAGGCTGGTTTCAAAGCCAGAAAACAGCCTCATGGGCAACACAGTAAGAAGGGGCTGGAGGCTTTATAAGAGCTGGGGTTTGGAAGGCATTGGGAACTAGCAGCTCTGAGAGGCTTTGAACAAGGAGAGGACAGGAACTTGTCCTTCAGAAAGCTCACTCTGAATAGGTGAACACTGCAAAGGTCACCAAAAGACCAGATAGTGTCAGTGGCTCTGGGTTCAATGATGAGGGCGGGGCTGGGATGAAACAGAGGGAGCATTTAGGCCTGGCTCATTGGTCACTGTGGTGGGAGGGAGTCAAGAGACCTCTGGGTGTGCGTGACGGGCTGTGAGGAAGTGACAGCCGGCAAAGGCCTGGAGAGGCCTGACAGATGAAGACTTAAGCAGCCACTGAGGCCTACAGAGGCCTGGCTAAGCAAAGAGGGGGCAGGCCTCACCTATCCACAGGTTGTTCAAGTTTATCATGAAGCCAGCTGTAAGGTAGAAGGAGTTGTAGAGAGCGTTGCAGCAGAAGGAGGACATGTGGAAGGTGGGCAGCATGGCAGAGGCGGCCAGGGCCATGGTCCTGCAGCAGAAGACCACCAGCCACAGGAGCATGAAGTGCAGGAGGAAGAGCTCAGGCACTGGCCGCAGGTTGGTCAGCCAGTAGATGGGCATCCCATAGATGATGACATAGGCACAGTGCTCTGGCAGCTCGCCGAGGACCTGCAAAGCACAGCCTTCGCTGGGACACGGAGCCGACACCGATGCTGGCTATCGTCTGAAGATGTTTTAAAGAGGATGCCGGCTCTCCTGCTCGGTGAGGGGTGGCAGGGAAGACCTCTGTCCCTGACCTCTCACCAAGCTGCCACTGCAGGAGCATTCCAGAGCTGTGCTCCATGGAGGTATACCCAGCTGGATGCCACCCTTCCTGCCCAGACCTAGCAGCCTTGTGGTTTTATAAGAGGCATAAACCTCCCGAACCTCTTCCTGGAAACACTTGCCTGCTCGCTCAGGGCAGTAAGCATTGCTTGATGTTGCCCACTTCTTCCTCTCTTAGTTCTGGCTGCCCAGAAAAGTACCCTTTCTGCTGCATAGCCCTGGGCTTTCTGGGAACAGTTTAATGACTAGCAAGTCTCTGAACCTCTTCTAGAGACTGCATGGCTGAGTGTTTCCGTAAATCTCTTTGCTGCAGTGTGTGCAGTGCCCCGTGGGATTTGCTCCTGGCCCTGACCTTGGCAAAGAAATAAGGACCAGCAGTGTACAGTCCGTCCTCCAGTTCATAGTACAGCAGCGAGCGCTCCGAGTGACCTGGAGATGGGGGAGAGGGAGGTGAATGAGTAAAGAGTGTGACTGAGGTCGCATCTCTTGTAATGCCGTGGGTGCCAGCGGAAGCACAGAGCTTGGCCTCAGTGCAGTGCCCAGGGAGGCTGTCCCACTGTCCCGATGTCTGGTGAGGAGGGCGGGTGACACTCACATTTGGAGACGACATCCAGAATGACATTAAAAGGAATGAGCGCTCCTATCATGAACAGGAGGGCTGCCATGTCCACGAAGGAGAGCAGCTTGTCTGCGTGGCCGTAGTAAAGGAAGCCAATGATGAGAGACATCAGGCAGGCTTCTGCTCCATGGATGAACAGGGTGGGCAAGTCCCGGAAGTCATTGGAAATCTGACGACTGAAAGAAAGGAAGGACGAGAAAAAAGAAATGTCAAAGGAACAACATATAAAACTCTGTGACCTTATCACCCGAAGCCTTATTTCCTCACGTGTACAATGTGGACTGAAATCCCACCATAGAGTCTCTGTGACGAAAGTGGGTGCTGACTATATGACCCTCGTTTGCAGCTGTCTTTCTTGTTTTGGTTTTGGGTGGGGTCTGGAGCTATGTAGCCCAGGGTGGCACTGAACTTGAGATCCTCTTGTCTCGTCTTCTCCCCAGCACTGGCGTCTCTGGCTGGCACAAACAGCAAATGATGAGTTTTTACCACCAGTAATGGTTTCACTTACAGAGGAAAACTAAATGTGTCATAAAGAGGTTGGCCATGGTGTGTCCCGTAAAGGTAAAAGCCTCCAAGTAAGGTGGCCATCCAAATGGACTAGACTAAATGATGTTTGACTAAACTGGAGAGCTCCGATCAGAGAGGAGGCAGAGACATGATGCTTTAGGTTAAATAGCTATTAACCATAGAGCTGGTCCCAGGTCTCTGCATGTGCAGACCCCCAGAAAGCCCGAGTGTGGCAGGCGCACGTAGCCTTTGTTGAGCATCTGCCCTTCCCAGGTCTGAGTGTCCTACATGACGATTTCCATGATCATTGATGCTAATGCAATTTCATTCTTGTTTACAGGATAAGAGCATCAGTGGTGAGGCATAGAAGATGGGGATGAGAGAGAGAGACAGAGAGAGAAGAGAGAGACAGAAAGACAGAGACAGAGAGACGAGACAGAGAGAGAGAAAGAGAGACAGAGAGAGAGAAAGAGAGACAGAGAGAGAGACAGACAGAGACAAGAGAGAAGAGACAGAGAGAGACAGAGACAGAGAGACAGAGAGAGACAGAGATAGAAACAGAGAGACAGAGACGGAGAGAGAGACAGAGATAGAGACAGAGACAGAGAGACAGAGAGAGACAGAGAGACAGAGACAGAGACAGAGATAGAGACAGAGAGAGACAGAGAGACAGAGAGACAGAGAGACAGAGAGAGACAGAGAGAGGTTGATTTACCGGATCAGGGTGGTAAACTGCTGTATCATCCCGGGCAGCTCAGGAGCAGTTCCACAGTTGGTGTCCTGTGTGAGGGTCTGGCTGTTGGGAACAGTATGTGGTCAGGCTGGGGCACACCAGATCTTCCCATCAGGCAGTCTTGGGCTTCCCTCAGTACCTGACTGCATAGGTGCCTGTGTTGAGCTTCTTTGCCTCAGCTTTCCACAGAAAGTCGTCAAAGCCTTGCACTTTTTCTAGGAACAAGGCTGCAAGCGAGCGAGCCTTCTCCATGGTGGCCACCTCCTGTTCTTTGCTGCGCCTGTCGATGCTCGTCAAGTCCACTGCAAGCAGAAGATGCAGGGCCATAGGCAACCCGGTCCCTGGAGCTCTCGGAGCTCTCCCCACCCTCTGGGAAGGAGCTGGTGCCATGCTCAGAGCAGAAAGGCAGAGACCTGGTCAGTCCCTGACTCTGTCTGATCTAAGCACAAATAGAGATGCCTTGGGTGGGCCATAGATCAGGAAGTGGCCAAGAGCAGAGGACCCAGCCCTACCCCACCCACCCGATCCCCCTCGTCATACAGATGGCAGGTGCCTTCAGAGCTGGATATGTCACCACATGTATACAGTAGTTCTAATTTCCGCTGTATATACATTTGCCTGGTGTTGTGAATTAACAATTTGGTCTCCCAAGTGACCAGGGTGCTGGGACCAGCCATATACAGTGTTCACTGCCCATGCTAAGTTTTGCCCCAGGGGAGGCTAGGGCAGTCCACCTAGCTGGGGGACCAGGTTACTGGGGGGGATCTGAGACGTTGCCAACCTGCATTTGGCAGTCCCACCCTGCAGTTATGAGAACGGGCTCTGCCTTCCTTCTAATGTCCCCGCAATGCCAGAAAGCACCAGGCCCGCCGGTCACAGCCAGGGCACTGCTATCCCCTGGAGACTCCAGGGCCATGCGTGACTGGGCTGTTCTCCCATTGTGTTCCCTCATCGGTCTGCATTGCACAAGAGACAAGCTTTTGGCGGGGGGTTATGAACCACACAGGACCCCTTTGTGCAGGGTATAGCTCAAATGTTACATTTGCTGGGCACCCCGTGTTCCACGAGAGCAACTCCTGCACTCCATATTAGTGACAGCCACCTGCCTTGGGGCTAGTAGACAAGGACCCAACCCTACTCCCTCCAAACGAAACAGAAAAAGAAAGTCTTTGTGTCTGCCATGGTTACTTGATTTTGGGCAGCCCTCCCAGGCTCATTCAGATTTCCCCTGGTAGCCAGGTTGGCAACTTCCTCTACCACCTTATCTGAGGACACTGGCCAGAGTGTGACAGCCAGAAGTCGGGATGGCAACCTGAGCATGAAAGGTGACCTGTATGGGAGTTCATTGAGGGCATGAGTTCACAGTGCAGGGAAACGAGCCAGGAGCCTTTCCTCCTGGGATAGAGGAGGATGCTGGGGTGACAGTGTGGGTGGAATGGCCTAGAGTCAAGGCTGAGGGCCAGGCAGGCCAACGGGAGCTCTGGGTCTGCTCCCACAGTTGTGTTAGAGCACAGTAGGCCAGGGCTGAGGCTCCTGAGCTAATCTGTGAAGATGGCGCTGACCTTGACGTGACAGGACCCCATGAAGGTCAGCACTCTGCCGTCCAAGTCACCTAGGGACTGGATGAGTGCTGGCCACTGCTCCCCAGGCTCAGGTATAATCGGCCACTTGTTTGATGGTATTCCTTAGCACCCTTGATGGGTTTTACAGGCAGGTGCCCTGAAAAAGCCACTGTTCCCCATGAATGAAGTAGTTTAAGGTGTTCTGCATGAAAGATTGAGTACCTGAGACTCCAAAGAAAGCTAGGGCAGTGACCTATCGAGCAGTCTGTATTCAGAGACTCATTGGCCCTGTCCTGGGCCCCTTTACCTATACAACCTGCCTCTGTAGAGCACAAAGGCATGCACGCATATGTACACACGCACACGCACGCACGCACGCACGCACACACACACACACACACACACACACACACACACACACAGAGCTTCCTACAGTCTGCATAAAGACTGCAAGTATACAAATGAATCTAAGATCTCCTGGATTATGTCCCCATTCCATCCGTCTGCAAACATCTACCCCTTCCTGTCCTTTCCTGTGTGGAGGGACAATTTGTCAGAAGACTGCAGTACTCGTGCCTTGCATTTGACACTGGCAAACTGAACAGTTTCCCATTTTGCATGCTACCACTTGGTCCTGCCTCCTCCTCCTCGGGGAGCGTGCATAACAGTATCCTAGATCTTTCTAGTTGTGTGTGTGTGTGTGTGTGTGTGTGTGTGTGTGTGTGTGTGTGTACAACAACATGCACGAGTGTTGTCTGTGTGTGTGTGTCTGTGTGTGAGTGTGTGTGTGTGTGGGTGTGTGTGTGTGTGTGTGTGTGTGTGTGTGCACTGTGAGTGTGTGTGTGTTTGTGAGTGAGTGTGTATGTGTGTGTGTATGTGTGTGAGTGTGTGTGTGTCTGTGTGTGTGTGCACGAGTGTGTGTGTCTGTGTATGTACGAGTGTGTGTCTGTTTGTATGTGTGTCTGTGTGTGAGTGTGTGTGTGTTGCTTTGTTTTGTTTGTTTGGAGGAGGAGGAGGAGGAGGAGGAGGAGGAGGACGTGGTGACAGCAGATGACTGTGTCCAGGCTCCAGGCCGCTGTCTTTACATCACTCACCGTAGAAGTCAGCAGGGTTGCTGTAGCGAGGGCAAGGGTAGCCAATTGATGTAAAGTACTGCACCATGTGCTGTGCCACCCCCAGGTAGACAGGGGTGCCAGACGTCATCAGAAGGACCAGGTCAAATAGCCTGAAGATGTCAGAGCGAGGCTGGTGGAGGGAGATGAGCACCAGTCTGTTGCCTTTGGCCAGGCGGGACAAAGTTCTCACCAGGTTGTGAGCGGTGAAGCTGTCGAGGCCGGAAGTGGGTTCATCCAGGATGAGGATTCCTGGGGGGTATCGCACAGGGAGCCCAGTGACCATGCCGGGCAGGTTGTAGGCTCAGGTCCTCGCCCCTCAGGTTCCCAGGCCTCACCTGGGTTCCACAGGAGCTGCACCCCGATGCTCACTCTTCGGCGCTCGCCCCCGGACACCCCACGTACGTATGTGTTGCCCACGCGGGTGTTGGCGCACTGCCGCAGCCGCAGCTCCGCAATCACGTCTTCCACCTGAGGGCAGGCTGAGCATTTGAGCGTCCAGGGCCTTCTTCACTTAATGCCAAGGAAGGCTTTCTGCGCTTCATTTCCTGCAGCATTGTTTTGAACTCCCCACCCCCCACCCCCACCCCCCACCCTTGTCCCCTGTCCCTGGTTCCGAGCAGATTCACATTGTGGACTAGGAATCAGACCAGATAATTGGCTTCCCACTCACAGGAAGCACCAGAAAACCTTACACAAATAAACACTCACTTGACAAGGTCTGGGAAGCGAACCCCTGACGCTAACTTTTAAATACACCAGCATGTAGGTTGGGTTGGTTTAACTATCCAGCTGAACTGGGTCTTCGGGTAAATCAGGGAAGTCTCAGACACCAGGGACACCAACCAGCCCACTGGTTACCCGTTTGTCTCGCTGGGCCTGAGAGAAGGTCTTGGGCAGGCGCATCTGGGCGATGAAAGTCAGGGTCTCTCTGACAGTCAGGTTGGGGAGCAGCTGGTCTTGCTGGCGCACATGTGCCACACACTTCCGTATCAGCTGAGGCGTGCTGGGTTGCCCGTTTATCCAGATTTGTCCTGATTTCATCTTGCCACCATGGTCTCTGCCTGTGATAACGTCGAGTAATGTGGCTCTCCCGCAGCCTGTAAACCCAGAGACATTCCTGAGGGCAGGGTTTCTGCAGGGCTTACCTGCCAACTACTTCCCCTTCCACAGCCCACTCTCGAAACACCAGGATTGCTTTTCAGAATCGACTGAGCTCAAGGGAAGCCCACACTGTTCTTAGATTTGGGTGGGACAGCCCAGCAGGTGCATGGTCAGACTTTTTTTTTTCCCACATCCAACTTGAGTGGGTGGGGACACGCTGACAAAGAGTTTTCTGATAGAAGGCTGGAGTCCTGACTGCTACAAGGCTGCTGTTGTACCTGGTACACTTTCCCTCTCCCACTACTAACCAATGGCTTTCTCCAAGTTGAGGCTAATTACACTACAAAGTGTAGCTATTTTTTTGGTAGAAAAAAACCTTGGCAGCATCTCATTCATCATTTGGCTCCGGCGTGGCTTTGTGGGAATGACTAATTTGGAGCGTTCGTAGCCTGTCGTTAAAGAATCCAAAACTACAACCTAGCCGTTTGGTGGTGGCACTAACCTTTAATGCCAGCACTTGCGAGGCAGAGGCAGATAATCTCTGTGAATTTGAGGCCAGCCTGGTCTAAAGAGTGAGTTCTAGGATAGCCAGGGCTAGGTAGAGAGACCTTGTCTCAAAAACAAACAAACAAACAAACAAACAAACAAAACCATCAAACAACCAAACTAAAAAACAAACCCAAAACCTAAAACCAAACCAAACCAGCCAACCAACCAAAACAAAACAACAAACAAATCCCCTCCCCCAAAAACCAAGCAAGCCCCCAAAACAAAACAAAACAAACAAATCCAAACAAACAAGCCCCCAAACAAAACAACCAAACGGGAAAAAAAAATCCTACAACCTATTTGAGAAAAATAATCAACAAGCAATGTGTAGGCTCCCAAACATCCATACCCTCCTCTCATTGTAAAAATCAGTGTCTTTTTTCCTCTGCCTTCAAAGAAACATCATCCCTTCATTCACGCTTGAACAACGGAACAATGCCTATTAATTTGGAAAAGTGAGCATTGTATGCATTCGATGGGGCTTTCCCTCCTGTAACTAATTTTGTTGTTTTGTGACAGGGTCTCACTATACAGTCCCAGTTGTCCTGAAACTCACTATGCAGACCAGGCTGGCTCCAATGCACTGAGATCACCCTGCTCCCTGCCTCTGCCTCCCAAGTGCTGGGATTCAAGGTGTGCACCGCCATACCTGGCTCTCCTATTAACTATTTTAACTGTGGGTGTGAACCCGCCTCAAGCTTGGAGAACACCCTCCTGTGTTCAAGCTGGAGACAAAGTCTGTCTGGTTCAGACAAGATGTTGGTTTCCCCACCTTGTAGGGTTTGTGGAATTAATAGCTTTCTTTTCCCCTCTTGTAAACAAGGCAAATGCCTATAGACAATATGTGATAAATCCTCCTTGACATATGCCACATGCTGCCTGCCATAGCCAAACAAACCCAAGGACCTTCATATACAACCCCCTTGCTTACTGTCCAAAGGCTTGGAGAGCAGACAGCTTGTTGGAGAGAGAGAGAGAGAGAGAGAGAGAGAGAGAGAGAGAGAGAGAGAGAGAGAGAGAGCTCAGCCCTGTTCACTGTTCAGCCTCAGACACTGATTTTGCGAGCGCAGGGGACTGTGCCAGCATTCACAGGTACCAGGGATCCCTAGTTAGAGGGCAGGAAGATCACATTTCCTAAGCAAAACTGTGGCAAAGGTAGTGGCAGACTTTCTAGCCAAGAGTGCCTGGTGCTCTTGGGCAAATGCTCTCTGAGGAGCCACAGCACTCAAGAGCCTTGTCTTGTGGCCACTGTCTCCTCACCAGGAACCTTATCAACTTCGAAATCCTTTCGTATGGCTGAGTCTACAGATCAAGTAAATGCTCAGAGCTAATGTTTTAGAATAATTTTTTAAAATTATTGTAATGGCTAGTGTGCATATTCATGTTCCTGTGTGATAGCGTTTAAAGTAATTAACATCACGGGATGTGCAGTGACTAGGTCTTTCTAAGAAAGCGTCAATCGTTTCAGTCACATAATCTTGAAGCCGAGTGAAGATGAACCTGGATGTTACTCAGGGTAAATCCTGCTCAGCCTCCGGAACTGAGCTTTCTACTTAAAAATCATGGCCGCTGCTGGCTAGAGAGCCCTGTGAATACAAATCCATCAATATTCAGCGTCAGGACTGAGCAGTGCCTCCTATGCCTCCTCGGTGCCCCAAAAGACATAGCGAACAGGAGAGGCTGTCAGACATTGTAAGTCCAGCTACCCTTTGCTTGTTTAGAACGGCATCACAGGGTCAGGGCCAGGGGCTGAATGAGCGTGCATGTTGTCTCAGTTACAAAGTGCGCTTACATATTGTGGCTTGTTTGATCTTTGGTTAGACAGTAAACAGCTCTATCAGAAGAGTGTAAAAGTTTGGAACAGATGTTCGAAGTGTTGAGCAATTTTTCCTTCTGGAAATGATTAATTAAAAGGTATAAAGTACGCCCTCTAATCCCGTGTAAAGGAGTCCCAGGAAGAATCAGACACAAGTGTAAGATCTGGCACTAGTTAAATTCCTGTCTTTGGGACACTCACTCAGAATGAGTGTGTGTGTGTGTGCGTGTGTGTGCACGCGTGCGTGTGCCATGTGTGCTCACAAAGAACACTAGAATCGTGCAGGACCAGATGATTGTAAAATCTTCTTCCTGATATGCTTCCAGACAGGAAGGGTGTAAGGCAGAACCAACATGGGAAACAAACCATTCTCCAAGCCCCTCTCATCTGCAAGGTTCTGTAACTTCAGGTTTGACCTGTGAAAGTGAAGGCCTGAGACACCCCGAGAATCTGGCTCTTTGCAGGCAGTCGGAGGTTATGCTAGGACTGTGGAGGGGACAGTGGTGACTTGGACCTGCCGAGTCATTGTCTGACCATGACCTGACTCTGGCTGAGCAGGCTCCTGTGCTTGGGGGAGTCTCTGAAAAGAACACTGTGTTCTAAAGCTGCTTGGGTATTGTCTTAGGCCAGTGTGAACTGCAAGCAGACACGGTGGCCAGAGCTGCAGGGAGCCTGGACTTTCACTCAGGTACACCGCAGCAGCAACATCCAGGAGTTGGTGGGTGCAGGAGGGGGCATTTGAACCCACGTCTGCCCGACTCAGAGCCTGTGATCTCAGCCACGTTACTTTCTTAGTCCAGAGTTCTGCATGCAGGATCCATGACTGAAGGCTGTTCTGTACCGTAGGGGAGAAAAGCCATTGTCCCCTGATGGTCTCTGTGGTACCTGCGCTCCCTATGATAGCCAGCATCTGTCCACTCCTCACTTTGAAGCTCAGATTTCGGATGCCCAGATCCCAGGAGTCCTGGCTGCCGCGAGACCTCCACGGTATCTTGAACTGAGCCAGCTGCTCAAACCAAGGCACCTGAGAGGCCATGTCCACCTGTGGGGAGAGGTTATCGAGTTCCTGGGACGCTGAGCCATTCAGAGGGCTTCAGCAGCTTCTAATGTGTAACTCCTCTCCCAGGAGACACCCCAGTACATAACACATAACACATCTTGAGGCATCAACACCCCAGTCCTACCAAACATGGCAGTGAGACCCCCACCACCCCATTCAAGTCTAGAGCTGAGGGGGGTGAGTGACCAGAAAGCACGTGACATACCAGAAAAACAGCAAGTGTTTCCCAGCTGCAAGTCATCACAATAATCACGTTCTATCATTATCCCATCTACCGTTCATTGCAAACATATGGCGTGGGTACTGCTGTCTACTGACCAGTTCAAAGCAATTAAGGAATTTACTCACGCTCTTACAGTTTGCAGTACGTGGCAGAGCAGAGAGGGGTTACAAAGTTGCTCATTCCTTTGTTTAGTTCACAAGCACAAGAGGGCTTGGGGATCTGAAGTTCAACATCCACTTGGGCAGCATGTGGTCTGCCCCTGGGGAAATGGGGGCTTGGGGGATCACTGACTTCTGACAAGGGCATTTCTGAGACCCTCCATGGTGGCCTTGGCATCCTGCAGGTTTTATTAGCAACAGGACAACATCTTTTTATTAAAATAAACCATAGGTAGGTACTTGGACAGATAAATGATAGACAGATGGATGGATAGATGGATGGGTGATATGTGGATGGATGGATGTTAGATAGATGATAGATCGATAAGATAGATAGATGATAGATAGGTAGGTAATAGATAGATAGATAGATAGATAGATAGATAATAGATAGAAAGATAAGTAGGTAGGTAGATAGATGATAGATAGATAGATAGATAGATGATGGATAATGATGGTAGATCTAAGTGGGTGAAATCTCAATAAGCGGTCATTTACTTACCAGCATGTTGTTCATGTCCTAGTTTTGATAATTACTATGTCGTTTGCCAGATGTTGACTTCAAGGGGAGCCCAACAGAGTGTCTCCACAAACACTCTGTTTTGCTATGTGTGTTTTCTACAGGCATGTTCATGCACATGTGTGTGTAAATGCACCTTGCACATGTGTGTGTGTGTGTGTGTGTGTGTGTGTGTGTGTGTGTGTGTGTGTGTAATCCAGCGGTAAATGGCACCACTGTCTTCCTTCAATATCTTCTACTTTACTAACCGGGAACTCACAGATTCAGATAGGCTGAATGACATGTGAGGATCCTCCTGACCCTAGTAGGACTGCAGACATGTGCCACCCTAGAGCAGATTGTTTTCTGTGGATTCTGGAAATCGGAGCTCAGGCACCGAGTGGGCCGTCTCCCTAGCCCCTTTGATCTCTGTCATCCAATACAGATATATAATATGTTCATATATGTCATACATTGTATAGCTATATATATGCTTGTATATACAAAGACATATATCTTACGTATTGATATACATATAATGTTATAAACATAAATATGTGTGTATGAATGTATACACAACCATATATATATATATATATATATATATATATATATATATATATGTTTTGTGTTCCAGAGATATTCCCCACAGACCTTCACAGTGAACCCCTCACAAGGGTTCTACCCTTTTCCAAACCTCTGGCTGCAGGTGGGGCTGGTACCCAGGGTAGACTGAACTTTATCCTTGGGGTTAGAGAACATACAGGACGGGCTCACCCTTCCTCCCCCTGAACATTCTATTACCTGATCACTCTTCTCCCCTGGACCCAGGCATGTGCCCCTACCTGGTAGGTGAGATCTCTGACCTCCAGAGTGTTGGACTGGCCACTGTAGGTGAAGTAGAGGCTGTTGTCACTTTCAGAGGAGAACACGCTGTCCTGGAGGCCCTGCTGGGAGACAGACAGGTGAGGGGCAGAGAAGCAGACAGGAGGGTACGAGACAGGCACGGGCAGCTGCTGGCATTGTGCTTGAGATGCCACACTGACAGGAAGTGGATCATGCAGGTGTACACCAGGGCTCTGAGAAAAACAGGACATGGACGGGGTGGCCCCAGGCTTTTCTAGGACAGCTCCAGCCCCAGAGACCCGCAGCCTCAGGCTGATGCCTGAATCTAAGCTGTTTAAGATGGGTGATCCCCCAGATTCCAGTGGGGAGATCTGAGCTGGGAGCCACGACATCCTTGAGAAGTGACTTCCATTTCTGAATCTGGCCGGATATCACCTAATTAGTGTCAAATAGACACAGCGTGAGAAAGAAACAGACCACAGCAGGTTAACTCGGGTGTCTGTGAAGATGTCTCCCCCAGGGAAGTTTGATCATATGATGATAAAAGAACTTCGTGCCACAAAGCCCTTGAAAAGCCTTTGGGGACATTTTGGAGGAAGCTCTGCCATCACCATTGTCATTGTCATCGACATTACCATCATCTCCAAAAGACTATAATGCTGTCGTTATATTTGTGTTTCTGGTGTGAGCATTTGATACATGTAGTCAGCAGGTAGTGGCCAAATGCAGCAAGCGCCTTCCCCATTTGTCATTTCTTTGCATTGGAAACAAATTCTTCTCTTCTGGTTGTTTTGTTTTGAAAGTAAACCTTTTATTTTATTTTGTGTGTATGACTGTTTCCCTGCACGCATGTATGTGCACCACACACATTCCTGGTACCCTCAGAGGTCAAAAGAGGTCACTGGTCCTCTGGACCTGGAGTTGTGAACCTGGTTGTTGTGAACCATTGTGGTGGGAATGGGACCCAGGTAGTCTCAGGTGCTCTTAATATTTGAGCATCTCTCCAGCCCATTCTCTGATCTTTATTTAAAAAAAAATATAATAACAATGGTCACCCCACTGTGCTTCAGGAACACTAGAATTTGTGTCTCTTATCTCATTTTGATGCCCAGGATTTGACTGCCACCTGTCCCTTAATGTAGTTCATCTCTCTGAAGTAGGAATATATTGAAGAAACGTGTGTGTGTGTGTGTGTGTGTGTGTGTGTGTGTGTGTTAGGGAATCAAATCCATGGCATCAAATATGCTAGACCAATCACAGTACTGACAGAACCCCAAAACCACATCCCGAGTCCCTGAGGTCTCAGATCTCAGTTACTTGAAAGGGATAGGAATGTGTTCTTAGATACTTGCGCTGATACAAAGTTTCCGTTGGCGTCAGGGGTGGAGGGGCTGCTGAGGGAGGAGAGCTCTCAGTTACTGTGCTACTGTGACTAAAGAGATGTGAAGACCCTGGGATTTAGACAGAAAGCACAAAGTGGAACACAGGGATGCAGTTGATTAGTTCCCAGCTCAACACTAACTCGCCCAACCCCACTGACCCTGCCCACGTGGAGAGTCTGGCTTTCCAGGAGCCTTGCAGACAACTCACCTTCCGGAAGGAAAAACAATCCTGTCTGGCTTGTGGATGACTTCTGTTCCATTTTAAAATATTTTCCTTGGCATCCAGGAAGGATTTGTTAGACTCTTCCTGAGGTTTTGACAAATTCTCTCTATTTTTCAAATCCTTAAATATCTATTCAGCTGACACCTTAATGAGCATGACTGTCAGAACATCATTTGAATTTGTGACAGGTGACACCCTTAAAAAGTGAAAGCTGGTTTATTTGTAGGTAACCAGCATGGCTCCTGCTGGGCTACAGTGTAATGTCTCCTCGTATTAACTTCTGGTTAAATTCCTGAGTCAGAAGCACAGACAAGTGGGAAAATCCAGAGGACACAAAAGGGGAGAAATGTGCAGAAAACGGTGGCTGGCAGGGACAAAAATAGCAAGTCTCCAGCCCAAGGCACATGCCTGGCCCTCTGTTGATGCCTCCAGACATGAGCTCACCTGCCTCTGCTGAGGGCTCAGGCTTTCTATCCCTGTCCCTGTCTGAAGTGTGAGGAGACCGGACCATAGGCCCTGCTGCCCTGGTACTCAATGCCAGAATTCCCTGTGTAGATGCCCCCAATCTCCTCCCTTCTCCCAGGCCACTTTCTGAGTATGGACAGTGCGGGTCTCTGGAGACCGCCTAAGAAGAATATAAATAGACAACATGTGTGGCCGCTGCACAAGTTCTTTGTAGAGTGAGATGCTGGTTGGGCAGAGAAGATAAGCAGGGCATGGACCGGAAGCCAGCTCCTAAGTTTTCTAAATTTGCATCTAGAGGTGAGTCATGTAGATTGACTGACAGCTTTTAAATACGGGAGCACAGGACACATCAGTATCAAATTTCCCAAGCCCCACAGTTGTCAGTGGCGGGCCATCCCAGGGCACACACAACAGTGGGACCTCCCAGGAGGAACTTGTAAATGGCAGAACCTAGGCACACTTTTGGATGTAGAATTCTGACAGCTCGTTGCCTCTTTAGCTGTGGTGACCGGAAGGGCCAAAGACTCCAACACTACCACTGGTTTTATATCCTATTCAGGAAGTGAGCATCAAGGTCCCAAGGGACAGATGTAGTAGGAGTTATTTCCCCATAGATGTCTGCCTCTCGGGGAATTCTGACAGCTGAGTTGGCTGTCACTGTGGTAGTAGGACTTGCTCAATCCCAGGCAACCTTGTCTCACCTAGAACAGGGGACTGTAGCTTCCCTGTCAGATGTGAGCCATCCTGTACTCATCTTTCTCTTCAGAAAAGTTGGCAGGGGGTAGAAGCTGGGGTGGAGATCTTCTCTGCTCTGTCTTCCCATCTTGCCTTCTGCCTTAAAGCCTGCCCACAGCTCCGTCAAAGGCCATTTACCAAGCAAACATTTCTCTGGGTAGATGAGGAAGGAAGCCTAGAAACTTCACTCCCTGGTCGCCCAGCTGCTCTCTGTTCGCCCCATCTCTCTCTCAGATCATAAGACTGCAAGCCTACAGTTCTGACGCTCCCAAAATAGCGATCTGTTGTTACCTCACCACTGTCTCTTGACTACGACTGAGATCCTTGGCCTGACGGTCACAGCGGCCAATGCTCTGTGATGGAATGTCATTTGAAAACCATCAATCCCGGTCACTCACCAGAGCATCATCTCCCTTCAGGAGCATGTCGCCGGGTGGGAAGTGACCCCTCAGAGGCCTCCTGGCTTCTGAACCTGCTCCCCTCAGCCTATCAACATGGAGGAGACATTCTCCTTGAAGTCCGGGTAGTGAACTAGGACTAATTCTGTGATAGGAAAGAAAGGTCAGTTTCTTGCCTCCACCCCGGGACTAGGTCACTCACTGAAGCATCCTGGAGTACAGTCCCGTTCCACAGCTGGGTCTCCTCTTTGGTCTTCTCAGCCATGACCTGCGGTGTTGTGCCCTTTGTGTGGCTCCTGAGGCCTCCCCTGCTGTTGGCTAGGCCAGGATTCTTTCTGTCTTTGCTCCTTAGAGTTAGGGCACTTGAGTCCTCCTTCTTGGCACCAACCTTTCTCCCAGCATTCCTCTCTGGCAAGCCCTCCTACAAACACACTGTGTGTTCTGCCTATTGTCGAGATAAGGACACTCTGGCTAAAGGTACATCAGATAATGGCATCGTTGGCCAACTCGGTGAACTGTTGTCTCACGAGGACTCTCGGGCTGGGTAGGATCTGACAGGGCACTCTCATTGGCTCCTCAGTTAAAGTTGCTCTGGAGCCAGACAGGACACCAGAGAATTCACTTGCATTTGCTTCCCGCTGGCCATGAGTGAGCTGCCCTTTCTGAGTCCAGAGGGAGCCAGAGGGCCTCACATCAACAGAGGGTCTCAGAGCTCCCTGGAGGAAGGCTTGGTTACAGACTCAGAGGCTCGGCACAGCTTAGGTGTCCTGAATGTGTCCTTCAGCGTCAGGTAAGGGGACCCCCACAGCGAAGAGCTAGGCTTCCCACCCTATCTGATGCCTTTTCACACCAAGGTGGGTGGGTGGGCCTGTGGGCTTTGGGCTGCCTGTCTAGCAGATCAGGGTGGAAGTGGACAGTTCGTTGCAACAGTGAGTGGCTCCTCCCCCTGCCCAGAGCAGATCCTGAACATTGAAACACACCCTGCCTGAAGCCGCTTGCTGCTTCTCATAGATTTCTGCTCTACCCCTTCCTTGGCTGGTCCATCACCTGCCCTCTGTAGATGGAGAAGGCTTGGGAAGTGGGGACACAAGGTGAAATGAACCCCGATGAAGGAATGCAGGGTTCACCTCAGAAGAAAGTGTACATGTTACCACCTCGCAGCCAGACAGAGATCCAGTAATCAGAGCAGCCAAAGGGAGGCACGTTCCTTGGGTGGTGGCCAACTTGTCATTACACCTCCAAGGACCACATAGTGTGATGTAAGGCTGAAATAGAGTTGTCATCTTGTGCAGGAGTACCTGGGATGGGGTTTGGCTGGGTGTGGGGCTGGGAAACAGGGGTCTGGCACCTTCAAGGGTCCTACTCTGCCTTTTGTTCATGTGGGATTTCCTTTAAAGCAACCGTGTCGGGCCCTGGTGGAACATCAAATCATGCCAGCAGAGGTGGGACAGGAAAATCCTCAAAGATGTCTCTTTGTACATCGAGAGTGGCCAGACCATGTGCATCTTAGGTAGCTCAGGTAAGCGCCTCGAGGGGTCCTGCACTTGTGAGGCAGACTCTGGGAGGCCGGGGCTCGGTCTAAGCTCGGTGTTTAAGAAATGAGTTTAAGTTGGAGAGAAAAGGCTATGCATTTAGCATTTGAACAAAATCTAGTGACAGTGAATAGAACCTGGTACCAAAGTGAAACCTTAAGAAAAGTACCTGAGAAAGCCCTCTGCCCCAACAGCTTCCTTTCTCTCTCTCTCTCTCTCTCTCTCTCTCTCTCTCTCTCTCTCTCTCTCTCTCTCTCTCTTGCGTTCTCCTTATTCACTTTTGCATCCCTCCTGCCATCCTCATGGTCACCCCCTCCAGCAATCTTTTCCCCCATCCCATGTATGTTCTTTGGTTGCTGGTTCAGGATCTGAGAGCCCTAAGGGTCCAGGTTAGTTGACTCTGTTGGTCTTCCTGTGGAGTCCCTGTCCCCTTCGAGGCCTGCCACTCAGCTGTATTTTTAATTCACATCTGGAAAGTTCTTGTCAAGGCGTTGTCAGTCAGGACTTAACTTCTATTCCTGACCCTAATCGTCTTTTCATTATGATGTCATCAGACACACAGTTGAGAATGGAGACCCCTGGAAAGCCTATAGCTGTAAATCCTCCTGGTTCCAGCATCTGGGGAGGGGCACGCTGGTTCAGAGGACAGGCTCTGGGTGGCATGTCTCAGTGTCCACAGCACTGGGTGATCCTGAGTATATTCATTTAAGATTCTGACATATTAGACTCACAGAACCCTCTTGATCGAGCAGCCGCTTGTAAGTTGCCAGCATTTACTGTCCCTTTGCCTTGCTCTTCCTAGAAACAGGCAGTGCTCTCTGTGGTGAGAGCCAGGCATGGGGATGAGTGCCACAGCTCTGGGACAGAGTTTGTGTTTCCTGTGGGAATGAGAGGTTCTAGAGAGGGTGGAGGTCCGTGGGGTGAGTGTAGTTCAGACAGTGTCCAAACTGGTTCTCAGCAGAGAGAGTTGATATAAAAGATGGCCTGATGCCTGAATCCCCCAGCTCCTGCCTCATCCTGCAGCAGCTCGGTACCCATTGTCTAACAATGATGCCATCCATGATGTGTTGCAGAACAGATGAAGCTATCCTGTTTGAACTCTAAGTCTGTAAGACTGTGGGTCATACAGACAGACACACACACAGACATAGACACACAGACAGACATGCACACAGACAGCACACAGACAGACACACCATACACACCCCACACATACACACAGACACATACACCATACACACACCACACACACACCTCACAGACAGACACACCATACACACACCACACAGACAGACACACATACATCATGCACACACACACGCACATACACACCACAGACAGACACACCATACACACACCACACAGACAGACACACATACATCATGCACACACACACACACACACACACCACAGACAGACACACCATACACACACCACACAGACAGACACACATACATCATGCACACACACAACACACATACACATACATATGCACACCACACACACACCACACAGACACACACACACACACACACACACACACACACACACCACAGACAGACACATACACACACACCACACAGACAGACACACATACATCATGCACACACACACGCACACACACACCACAGACAGACACACCATACACACACCACACAGACAGACACACATACATCATGCACACACACACACACACACCACAGACAGACACACCATACACACACACCACACATACACACAGACACATACACCATACACACACCACACACAGACACACACCACACAGACAGACACACCATACACACACATCACACACAGACAGACACACATCACACAGACAGACAGACAGATACACACACACACACTTCTACAATTACCCAGCCTCAGGCGTCCAGTCTCAGGTGTTTTCCTATATTAATACAAAATAGATTAAGAGCTCCAGCCTCAAATCAAATCATGAGCATTCATCCAAGCACAGCTATATGACATTAGATGACGATTAAAGAAATGACAGCAGCAACACTAATAATGACAAGTGTTTCACTGACTGTCTAATTGAGTTACTGTAAGAAAATAATCACATACTCGGTGACTTAAGACCAAGAGCTGTGTTCCTCACACTTGAAGAGGCTGACAGTCAAGATCAAAGGCCTGACAGAGCTGGTCTGCGGCGAGGGCTGGGGACTATTTGCTTGTCATCGTGGGCAACACTTGGCCTATGCTTTAAAGAGGAGAGATGTGTTTTGGCTCATGGTTTCTGAGAGTTCAGCCCATCACGGTGAGGGGCATGGCAGAGCGGTCATATCCTGATGGAGGGTAAGCAGAGAGAGGAGTCAGAAAGGGTCAGAAGAAGACACACCAGAGGAGCACCCCTGAGGGGAACCCCTGAGGAAACCCCCGAGGAGCATCCCCGAGGAGCACCCCTGAGGAGCACCCCTGAGGGGAACCCCCAAGGAGCACCCCTGAGGAGCACTCCCGAGGAGCACCCCTGAGGAGCAGCCCCAAGGAGCACCCCTGAGGAGCAGCCCCAAGGAGCACCCCCGAGGAGCACCCCTGAGGAGCACTTCTGAGGAGCAGCCCCAAGGAGCACCCCTGAGGAGCACCCCTGAGGAGCACCCCTGAGGAGCACCCCTGAGGAGCAGCCCCAAGGAGCACCCCTGAGGAGCACCCCCGAGGAGCACCCCTGAGGAGCAGCCCCAAGGAGCACCCCCGACGCGCACCCCCGAGGAGCACCCCTGAGGAGCACCTCTGAGGAGCACCTCTGAGGGCACCCCTGAGGAGCACCCCTGAGGGGAACCCCCCCCCGAGGAGCACTTCAGTGACCTACTTCTCCCAGCTCGTCAGCACCTCTTAAAGCTTCCAGAATCTCCACAAGCAGCAGCAGCAGCTGAGCATCTAAGAGGCTGAGGCAGAGGAGGGGCATTTTATATTCAAGTCATAAGAGCTGGCTTCTTCAGAAGCAGTTACTGTCTGGCTTTAACTCACATAGTGGATTTCTCCCAAGTTAATTAATTAAATTATTCTGTGTGTGTGTATATGCAGGTGCACATGTGTGTGAACCTGGAATCAACCGGGGCGTCTTCTTTTTGTGCTTGTATTTTGTTTGTGGGTAGATTATTATTTGTGTGTGTGTGTGTGTGTGTGTGTGTGTGTGTGTGTGTGTGTGTGTGTCTTGGTTTGGTTAGTGTTTGTTTGTTTTCACTTTGCAGTCCAGGTCCTTTATTTCCCTTGTGTACATTAGGCAGTGAATCCATATGGAATGGGCTCCAGCAGCCCAGGCTCCTTCCCGTTAGTCCCCACAGTGGCTTCTCTGGGTGGCACAGGCTGGCACTTCAGCTGAACCCAGGTGCCCTTCTCTTTGGCTTCCTCTTTCTTCTGATCGTTCTCCTTCACCCGCTTCAGGAAGCCGTCTCTGCTCTTCGAGTGCTTGATGTGCTCAATCCGCACATTGATCCTCTTGGCCAGAATCTTGCCTTTAACTTGCTTGTTTACAATGATGCCCACGGCACGCTGGGTGACATTGTAGACTCTTCCGGTTTTGCCGTGGTAACACTTATGGGGCATTCCTTTTTGAATAGTGCCCATTCCCTTGATGTCTACAATATCGCCCTTCTTGTAGATTTGCATGTATGTAGCCAAAGGAACGTCTCCATGTTTCCTAAAAGGTCTAGAGAACATATACCGAGTACCTCTCCTCTTTCCTTTTGTGTTCGTCATTTTGGTGAGTTACCAGAAGATGGCTGCTGTGGTGGAAATGACTGGTTGTTGTTTTTGAGATAGGGTCTTGCTGTTTAGCCCTTGCTGGTCTGGAAGCTGCAATGCAGACCAACCTGCTCTCAAGCTCAGAGATCTGCCTGCTTCTGCCTCCAGAGTTCTGGGCTTAAAGTTACGTGCTTCCCATCTTGTTTCCCGAGACAAAGTCTCCCGGTTTTACCTGGAACTTACTGATTCAGAGAGGCTGCAAGGAAGCCAGTGAAGCCCAGAGATGCTCTTGTTTCTGTCTCATCGGTACCAGGGTTACAAGTACGCATCGCCATGCTGGCCTACAAGGCTCTGGGGTTTTAACTCCAGTCTTCATGTTTATACAATGGCTGAACCATCTCCCTGCCCCTCAGCCTCTTCCCTAAGTACACTAACTCCAGCCGTGAGGGTGATGTCTTATCACCTTACAACATGCTTCCTATATCGCTTCGGTCGCCTGAAGGTGTGTGTGTGACAAAGACTCTACCTCCACAGAGGCGTCTGCCTGTGCAGCCATGCTTACGTAGTAAGTTGGTCTTCGGTAGTGAGACCTGGAGAGAAGAGAAGGCCAGGGAGAACCCCGAGGGTCTCTGTGTGAGGCTGGGGAGCTGCAGGGACAGACAGAGAGAAAGGGCAGGCAGCAGGAGCAAGCACCGAGGAGGGGTGGCGGGATCGAGTTACCTTGTAGAGTTGAGGCTCTGCTTAGAGCAACCTCACCTGAAGGGCAGGGCTCATGGCTGGGAAGTCAGGTCGTAAATCCCATTGAGGGTCACTGTCCTCCTTCTTTTCTTCCTTCTCCTTCTTTCCTCCTCTTCTCCCTTTTCCTCCCCCCTTCCTCTGTGTGTGTGTGTGGGGGGGGCAGTGGTAGAGGAAGTTCAACCAAGTGCTCTACAATGGAGCCATTCTCCCAGCCCACAATTTATTTTTTTCTCTTAATATGAGAAAATGGTTTTATGCCTACACTTTTATTTCAGACAGTTTACAAATACACTGACTGCGCTAATAAGACTTTTCTATAGAGAGGCAGTTGAGCTAACACCCGTAAACACAGGTGGGGAGATGACAACTGCAAATGTTTCTCCACATGAACTATTCTTTCAATGTCAAGGAAAAACAATGCAAGCAGCCCACACAAACCGTGTGGGCAGAGAAGCTGCGGAGCGAGCCTGGTGAACGGTGAAGCATAATAAACAGGGCGTTATCAACATTTCCAGGACTTACACCACAAATGATGACATCTGGAAGCCCACTCCTTTCAAAGGACACGCTCATTCTCCTTTCTGTTCTACACTGCCTGAACATGAGTGCTAATCCTGAGTTTGGTCAGACGTGGTTTAGACACGATGGTGACTGCTGTAGGAACTTATATTTGGATCCCTCATAGCAAAAGCAGGTTCTACAAAACCCTTGGACAGATGTTCTGTCTGGTCCTGCATGAGCTGCCCAGCCTGGAGGAGCTCCCTCGCTCTCTCAGGTGGTTCAAAGCCTCTCGCCTGTGTTCTTGTTAGTAAGCCTGTTTGGCAGCCTTGTGTAGGCATCGAAGGGAAAAGTCTGTCCTGTCTCCAGGGGTTCTGGGACCCAGGCTAACTTGTGTGCGATGTGACCTCGGGAAAACAAAACAAAACAAAACAAAACAAAACAAAACAAAACAAAACAAAACAGAGACACACCTTCCTCTGTCACTTCAAGTACCAGGCAGTTGCTTCTGAGGAACTCCGCAGGAATGTTTGAGGCAGTGACTGGCTATAGCCAAGACTCTTGAGTACAAACTGAGGTTGCTTTCCCCAAAGACCACTAAAGCAGTGCCCCTCAAACTCTTAACACTCAGTAGGTCTGCGAGTCTACGTCTCAGTCATGAGTCAGAAGGCTCTAGCAATGTTATCTAGATTCAGGTAGAGCTGGACAGGCCTAGGGGATTACAAAAAGAAATTTAAGTCCCAGGAGCCAAATGTTTCCAACAGCCGTCCCTGGCTTTTCTATTCAGAGCTTCTCTCTCTCTCTCTCTTTCTCTCTCTCTCCTCTCTCCTCTCCTCTCTCTCTCTCTCTCTCTCTCTCTCTCTCTCTCTCTCTCTCTCTCTCTCTCTCTCTCTCCCCCTCTCCCCCCCTCCTCTCTGTCTCTCTCTCCCAGCCTCTCTCTCCTCTCTCTCTCTCTCTCTCTCTCTCTCTCTCTCTCTCTCTCTCTCTCTCTCTCTCTCTCTCTCTCTCTCCTCTCTCATTGGTTTTTTGACACAGAGTTTCTCTGTGTAGCCCTGGCTGTTCAGGAACTCACTCTGCAGTCAAGCTGGCCTCCCTAGTGCTGGGATTTAGGGTCTGAGCCAACACTGCCCAGCAACCTGCATTTTTCTCAACTCAAATTTCCCCACTGCGTTTATTTTTGCAAGTGTGTATACGCATGGTCGAAGGCATGCCATGGCATGTATGTAGAAAGTCAGAGGACAACGCCTGGTAATTCAGTCTCTCCCTCCACCTCTAGGACTGAACTCGGGTCCTCAGGCTTGGCTGCAAGCACGCTTACTCTCTGAGCTCTCTCGTATGAAGAGCACATACGGGGGTTCTTCAGACTTGGATCCCAGTTCTACCACTGCCAAGGGCAAGGGAACTACTTTCTAGTCACCAAAACCAGAAGACATTTCCATGTGGTGTTTGGCCTCTTTTACTAGACTCCTCCCAATTCATTCAGAGGATAAACTGGAAAGATTTATTTAGAGCCTGGGATTTTGACCCCGGGGGGCCATTGAGAGGTTCAGTCAGGGTCCCATTGAGGCATAAAGGGTCTAGAGAAGTGCTCCCATTCTCACCGTGTAGAGGCTCCTCCAGGGCCTTCTCTTGTCGCCCCTAGGCTCAGGGAAAACCACGCTGCTGGACGCCATCTCTGGGAGGCTGCGGCGCACAGGGACCTTGGAAGGGGAAGTGTTTGTGAATGGCTGCGAGCTGCGCAGGGACCAGTTCCAAGACTGCGTCTCCTACGTCCTGCAGGTGGGCGTGTCCCTGGCCCTGGCCTGCCTGGGCTCTGGCCCCCACCCCCGGGGCTCCGACGACCCTGATGTCCCCTTTCCTGCAGAGCGATGTCTTTCTGAGCAGCCTCACGGTGCGGGAGACGCTGAGATACACGGCGATGCTGGCTCTCCGCAGCAGCTCCGCGGACTTCTATGACAAGAAGGTACTTTTAGTTAAAGCAGAGTGGAGGCCAGTTCCCTGAGGGAGATCAGGTGCCTCAGCAGCTCCTCCTCTGAGCACCTCCTGGTCCTCCCGCTTTTATCTTTGCTTTCACACGACTCTTTTCCACCTCTCTCTGCCTTCCTAAGTGACAGCTACACGACCTGTGTAAACATCTGAAACGTGACCACTCCAACCTAAGCCTGGTTTGCTATGATGCCTCCGGTCTCATCCTTCCATCATGTGGTTTCAGGGGATTGGATTCAGGTGGTCCGTGCCGTTACCCACTTATTTGTCTTGTCTTTATGGGGCCTCATGCAAAGTAGACTGTTTCTTCCATTAAGGAAGAAACTATGGAGTCCTCGCTCAGGCTAGGTTTGTTTGTTGACCACACCCATTTTGGAAGTAGCCGCAAATAAACCCACCTTGACCTTAGTTGGAAACATTGCTTGGTTCGGTCTGGACTGTGAAGGCCTGAGAACCACCTGAGAAAAAACAGCAACAGGCAGGGCTGTCACCTGTCACAGGCACAGCTTCCTGGGAAGTAGGTAGGCATCTTACCGTGCTCTTGGGAAAGCGAGCAGACGGCTTTCATTTGAGAATCCCGGACAACTCCGGGAGGCAGTTAGCTGTAGGTGTCCCCCTGCCCCCCAGAGATGCCTCAGCTGTCTCTCCCACTAAGGTTACCCAGAGAGCTCAGGGGTATGACAAGGGTCCTGTCTCTGGTGTCTTCTCTGGCTGGTATTCAGCAGGCTTGTGCAAATACAATATCTCACTAATATTAATATTATCTTGCTAATATCTAATATTAGCCGGGGGGAGGGGAGCTTTGTCTCCACCCTGTGGGAAAAATCCACTCCCTCTAACTCCATACTTTCTTGGGAATCCTAGTCTGAGAGGACACCCGTACTCTCCTGGGAGATGGGTGTGCAATAACGTGTTCACATGGCTTGGTGGACCTAGCCAAGTGACAAAGGAAGGGACCAGCTATGTAGACCCTCGGTGGCAGTCTCTCTGTTTGCTTTAGTAATTTCTTAAAATCTAAAATGGTGAGAAATCCCACTTAGGAATTTTGGAGAAGGGAGCTGGAGAGATGGCTCTGTGGTTAAGAGCACTGTCTGCTTTTTCAGAGGACCAACCAGGGTTCGAGTCAGATCGCCCACACGTCAAGCAAAGCTCAGTTCTAGGTTCCTTCGATCTGATTCCAAGAGGAGATGGTTCTTTCCAGATCTGATCTTACTGGCTTTCTGACACAGCCTAGCCTCATTTCTTCTTCACATCTTCTGTAGACCAGGGCTTCATTCACGCTGGAGACTCTGTCCCCTGGCCTCTGGAACTCTGCTCCAAAAGTTTCCTCTTTCCTGAAACCATAAAGAAATGTGTCAGTCTCTTTCTTTCTTTCTTTCTTTCTTTCTTTCTTTCTTTCTTTCTTCCTTCCTTCCTTCCTTCCTTCCTTCCTTTCTTTCTTTCATTCATTCTTCCTTTCTTTTTTTCTTTTTCCATTTCGAAAGGGACACAATCTCATTAAAGGCAGCTGGGGACAAATTCTCTTCTGTATTGTTTCAGTCTTGTCTCTGCTTCCCCCCCAGGGTTTCCTGCAGACTCAGGGAGAGAGGAAGGGGAGAGGTAGAGGTAGAGATTTCCCAAAGGTCTCTGGGGGCTGCAGTAAGCCCAGGGAGAGGGGAGAAAGGCCAGCCTTCTTAGCAAGTCAGTCAGGATTGTTTTGGAATGTGATGGCGTGGAGAGTCAGGAATAAGATTCGGACTGCAGGGAGCTGCAGGGTAGGAGAATGGAGAGATCGGTGGGGAATTAGATGCCTGGGTGCAGAGCTGAGCATTATATGTTGGGGACTCTTTGAAGTTTCTCGGAGAGATTTGAGTAAAGATTAGAAAGGCTTTTAATTTGCTTCTGGAAGCTGGATTATATTCCTTTGATGTAAAACCACACTGTGATTGCCACTTGAGTCTCCAGGACTTACTTGGGCTACAAAGGGGCCACTTCAAACCAAATTGGTTTTTTTTTTTTTAAAGCACAGAAAATGTTTATAACAATAAAATTTCAAAACCCAAATACTTAACATAATCTATGTCATAATTATGCCTTTGGGTCATTTTTCTGTTGCAAGAATAAACCATTTTTTTTGTCTCTCCAGGGACTTAAAACTTTTATTTAAATCTGACCTATGTATTACATATTAAACCAAGGTGGATTTTACTGTAATGGACTTTTCTCCCCAGGGTATGGTGAGTTTGAAAGTGGCCCTTGTTCTCTAGAAAAGCATTATCTCTCTGGGGTCATCACCAGTCCATAAACTGAGGTATCAGTCATGGAGACAGCGGCAGCCCTTGGGTGTTGTGTCTCTTACAGGTAGAGGCAGTCCTGACAGAGCTGAGTCTGAGCCACGTGGCAGACCAAATGATTGGCAACTCTAATTTTGGGGGGATTTCCAGTGGCGAGCGGCGCCGAGTGTCCATCGCAGCCCAACTCCTTCAGGACCCCAGTAAGTGGGACACAAACCCATTACTAGATGCTGGCAGGATGTCCTCCATGTGTTCCCGGGTGCTTGGGACGCTTTCCTCTCAGTTTCCAGTGAGAAATGGCTTGTGTGGGATTGATATCCCTGCGGTTTCGAAAATTCGAGGCCCTGATTTTGGGAAATGCTATATGCAGTTTGCATATGTCGTTTCCTGATGAGGGTCTGTCATTTGGGAGACAGTCCTCCAACTTATCACAGTTCACCCTTATGGTAATAAAGTGATACATGCTCAACTGGACTTTGAACTTTGATCCTTTCTCAGACTAACGATAAGTGGTAGCACATTCCCTTGCAATGCTGGGTAGCAGCAGTGAACCCATGAGGGGAGATGACTGGCCCTACAGTGTTTTCCCTTAGCCATGGGGTTCCCGGGTTCAGAGTTAGGGCGACTATCACAAAGACCATCTGCACTGAACATCTCTTAAGAGTGTCCTGTTTGTGTCTCTGTGGTCCACCAGAGCCTTCCATGAATATGAGGCCTGCCCTGTCCATCCTGACTAATGAGAACAGGAGTGTTGTGCCCTGCGGGGAAGGCCAATGGGTTCTGGAATGACTAGAGTTGACTGAGTGTATATACTACCATGGGGAAGAGGTCATCAAGGTGAGGTAGCTAGTCCTCTGCCTCCCCTCCCCTCCCTCGCCTGGTTTGGTCATTCTCCCAATCTGACAGACCTCAGCACTTATGTGTACCTGTGAGAGGGTATTTTGCATCTGCCTGTACTAGGATAAGCCTGTCTGTTCTGATGGTGCGTGGTCAGGAGATAATAAAAGCCCTCTCACTTCTTGGTTAGACATGGGATACAGTTAAAGCCTCTAAAGCACCCAGCCAATGCCTGTCCATCCACGGACACTTCAGACCTTGTTTCTTTCTTCCTCTGTGCAAAGAGCAGACCTCATTAATGCTTCAAAGTGCTCTGATATGACACAGGGTTGGGCTAGGTAAGCGTTAGCCACTTTCTTACCCTCCGAAGCCTGCCTGCTAGCCCTGGTCTCTACCAGCATCCTAGGCATGGAGCTCACATAGTCCAGAGTACAGAGACCTGATATGGTCTCTCTCCTGTCCCAGGTGTGCTCCAGAGCTGAGAGCTGGGCCCTCCCAGGTCAGGTGCTTTCTTCTGGGCTCAGGGCGAAAGCCAGTTTCTACATGGCTGCCTCTAGCCACACAGTTTGGAAGGGGCGCGGCATCTCAGGAAAGGACCAATCAGAATACTGAGTTTTAAGCACAGAGCATGCTGGGCAATGGTTCAAACATCTGACCCTTCTTTTCTGGCAGAGGTCATGATGCTTGACGAGCCAACCACAGGACTGGACTGCATGACTGCAAATCAGATCGTCCTCCTCTTGGTCGAGCTGGCTCGCAGGAACCGCATTGTAATCGTCACCATCCACCAGCCTCGCTCTGAGCTCTTCCATGTAAGGGAACACCCCTCAAGTCCCGCTCAACTCAACATCTCATCCCACTCGACAGGAGGAGCACGGGGTCTTGAGCTGGGAATGGCAGGGCAGGGTAAAGAGCACACGCCAGTGATGAAGGAGCAAAGGACTGATTAACTCAGTACCTAACGCGTGCCGAGCACCTTCTGTACACCAGCCCATTCGAGCCGCAATCATGTAGTCCGCAAGGCAATCCTGGGGCCAGGCATCCACATGCGTACTTGAAAAGGGAAAGGGGTACAAGTTAGAAATGACTCAAAATGGAGCCAGTCGGTAAAATGCTGTCAGTGGCAGCTTGGAGAGATGGCTCTGTTGGTAAAGTGCTTGCTGTGCGTTTGGATTCCCCATGCCTGTAAAAGCTGGGCACAGAAGTGCATGCTGGGACCCGGTGCTAGGGAGGCAGAGGCAGGAAGATTTCTGGGACTTGCTGGCCTTTCTGTCTAGCTGAACCCACAAGTGTCAGGTTCAGTAAGGGACACGGTCTCAAAAACAAGGGGAGGAATAATTAAGGAAGACACGTGATGTTGGTGTGTCACACACACACACACACACACACACACACACACAAAGAGGGGAGGCATCTGGCAGTGGCATCATGACCTACTTAGCTGCCAAAGCCCCATTTCATCACAACATTATAGATTTTATCCCCCAAAACCTCATTTGATACCCACGGCATCCTTTTAGTTAGCCAGTATTGTTTGTTTGTCGATAGATGAAAACTTAATATTTCCAACCCAAGCAACACACAGAGCACCTCACGGTCACTCTCTCAGTGGCCCAAGAGTGATGCCGGGGCTCAGAGGCAACACCACACACTGGGGTAACCGGGCTGGGAAGCACACACTAACACCATCTGTGGTCCAATCAGCACTTCGACAAAATTGCCATTCTGACTTACGGAGAGTTGGTGTTCTGTGGCACACCAGAGGAGATGCTCGGCTTCTTCAACAACTGTGGTTACCCCTGTCCTGAACATTCCAATCCCTTTGATTTCTACAGTAAGTGCATTTTTAAAAAATATTTACTATCAGGGATTTTTGAGAATCTTTTTTAATTGTAATTTTTTATTATGAGTGTGTGTGTGTGTGTGTGTGTGTGTGTGTGTGTGTGTCCCTGTGCCTGCACACACATTTGTGCTATAGTCTACATGTAGTGGTCAGAGGACAACCACCCAGAGAAGATGGTTACCATGGTTACCATGTGGGTTCCAGGGATCAAAGTCAGGTCATCAGGCTTTGTTGCCAAGTGCCTTTACCTGCTGAGCCATCCTGCCCGCCCTAAATCTTCCTTAGGTTTGATTTCGGCATGGATGACACCGGCTTTTCTAGGCTTTTGTTTTGCTAAGACTTACTTTTGCATTTGTCTGTTTTGATGTTCTCTTATTTTTCAAGGAGTTAATTTGGTAGGTCAGTTAACCTGCCTCTACTGACTTAGCAGAGCAGAGAGGTGTCAGGGAAAACTAGTTGACTTTCTCTCTCTCTCACTGTCAGGGGAAAACTAGTTGGCTTTCGAAATCCTCCCAGGCAGTTGATCCAGGATTTTCATGGCCTTTCTGGGTAGCTTTAGACATTTCTGTGTACCAGACAGTCATTAGTGACAGGAGCGTTTCCGTTGAGATAGGGCAAAGAGTGATGATGAATCTAGTATGAGTGTCCACTGTGTGTGTGTGCATGTGTATTTAGAAACTCATATCTTTTGGGGGAAACTTTTAGTGGACTTGACATCAGTGGACACCCAAAGCAAAGAGCGGGAGATAGAGACGTACAAGCGAGTCCAGATGCTGGAATCCGCCTTCAAGCAATCGGACATCTGTCACAAAATCCTGGAGAACATTGAAAGAACAAGACACCTGAAAACCTTACCCATGGTTCCTTTCAAAACGAAAGATCCTCCCGGAATGTTCCGCAAGCTCGGCGTTCTCCTGAGGTAAGAGCCTTGGAAATACAGCCAAGAGCTGGCTTGGCTCTTCACGCTCATTTACAATAACGAAATGAAACGAATAAATGAAAACGGCTCCTTTGGTTTTCAGGAGAGTAACGAGAAACCTAATGAGGAATAAGCAGGCGGTGATTATGCGTCTTGTTCAGAATCTGATCATGGGTCTGTTCCTCATTTTCTACCTTCTCCGAGTCCAGAACAACATGCTGAAGGGCGCTGTTCAGGACCGCGTAGGGCTGCTGTACCAGCTCGTGGGTGCCACGCCGTACACCGGCATGCTCAACGCTGTGAACCTCTGTAAGTGCCTGTGTTGGAGGTGCGGCTCTCTCCCCCACATCTATCTGATCCGAATGTTGCCTCCCAAAAGCTGGCCATTAAAAAGGAATTTCTCTAAGAAAAACATGCCCTTCCCCCAATTCTCCAAGGAAAGGCACTTCACTGTAGGGTCCCCTTGATGTGAGTTCACCAATGGACATCTTTGAGGGTTGAAGGACTCAGAAACACAAGGTGGTGTGGCGTTGGTAGTGCAGAATTTGAAAAGGGTTTCAACAGTTCACTCTTGTTGACTAGGACCTTTAGTGGTGTAGATTATCATGCTGAATCCTATTTTGGAAGAGACAACGCCTAATTGTGCCAACCCAGAGGCAGCACTGTCCTGCCTGGCACTGCAGTTTGCCTCAGAAAAACAGGCATTGGAGGAACAGCAAGTGCAGGGAAGAGGGGAAGACTGGTGCTTTGGAAAGTTGGTCCCAGATGGGGAGGAGGGTAAGGGTTGAGTCTCTCCCTTTACCAGGCATCTCTGGCCTCTGAGAACCAATGTCCTGGCTGCTGTGGGGACCGGGTCCTGTAGGAGAGGACAAGGGGCTTCGGGTCACTCACTCACACCTCCCTTCTGTGTGCTTTATTACTTTAGAGATGAAAGCAAAGTGCCAGGTTTTGCCGCCACACTGTCCCCAGGCAGTGTGTAGATTTTAGAGGTGGGAGCATTTATTGTCCTTCCATGATTCTGGCCGCCAGCCATCTTGGCTGACCTCAAGTTCAGCTTGGGTAGCCTTTCGTCCCTCAGCAGTGTGGTGACTGACTGCTTCCGAACATGCCTTCCATGCCAGTTCCCATGCTGAGAGCTGTCAGCGACCAGGAGAGTCAGGATGGCCTGTACCAGAAGTGGCAGATGCTGCTCGCCTATGTGCTGCATGCTCTCCCCTTCAGCATCGTTGCCACGGTGGTTTTCAGCAGCGTGTGTTACTGGTAAGGTGGTGTCCAGGAGTATTCAGTTCCCCTGGGTCAGGCTCCTCGTGGGGTCGTGGAGGTGTTGGGACACATTTACCGCAGCTATGGGCGAACCCTTCCATCTATGCCTTGATTCAGGGCCAACTTATTACGAGCAACCCCAGTGCGTGCTGCCTGGGGAGCCGGGAGCAGCCAGCATGTCTGGGTCAGGAAGCAGCATGTCTCATGCTCTGAGGGTCTGAGCTACAGAAGTGCTCACAGGAGCCGGGACACAGGTGCAGGAGCCCGCAGCCTCCCCAGGCTGTAGCAGCTCCTCAGCCTGAAGCTTTGCTGATGGACCCGGACATCACAGTTGGGTGGGTGGAGAGGGTTTCAGCAAAGAGAGTGGCTACAAGAAGAAGCCACATCACTTCTGTGGGGTTTTCTGTTTCTTAGAGCTTAGAAAGGGTTCCCCATATGTCTCTGTCATGTCCCTTCTCCATGCGGCTCTGCTGTAGGGAGCCATGGAGCACACAAGTGGGCTTGTCCTGACTCCATGAATGACAAGGTTGAGAGGACTCCAGGCAGGTCTTCCGGACACTGTCCTTCTTCACTGCCTGGTGTCCTCTGCAGATGCTCCTAACTGCAACCTCTGCAAACCCCATGCCATGCAACAGCAACTGTTTTCCTAAGCTACATGCATGCAAGTGCGAGATAACCCAGGGGGTGCTGGCTTAGGCTCCAGAATGAAGGGTTTGCAGGGCTTGGTGCACCTTCTCGGGAGACACAGTTACTCAGAGAACAACAGAGGTGAGGCGCATGCGCTATAAGCGTGTTCAGGATCAAGACAGGTTGAAGAGGAAAGGTGTGACACGAGGAGGTCATTGGCTCATTGGCATCAGGAGTGGAGTGGGGTGCAGGGCATGAGCTGAGGGGAGCAGTGAGGATGTGAGCTGGACCAGTGACAGTGTCTTAAACTCTCATTAGGTTGGGGGGTGGCATAGGCAGCATCCACCAGTCCATTTGGAGAGCAAGAAAAGAAATCAGCATGAGTCCCATGGCTGCTGGGTTTAAGGAATGGTTGTCTTAGAATAGGGTAAGGAAAAACCATCAAAAACCATGCGAGGATTTGGGGTGTAGCTCCATGATAGGAGGCTTTCCTAGAGCCCTGGGTTAGGCTCTCCAGCACGCGTGCAAACAGATTGCGAGCCGAGGAACATCCCACTCAACGTAGTCATGGCCAGTCACGTACACGGGCATGTCATGCCCAGTCACATACACGGGCAAGTCAGAGTGGCATGGCATCATGGGTGCAAGAAGACCTAGTCACACTGAGCAAAGATGGAGAATACCACACACACACACACACACACACAGGGGAGAGAGAACAGAGAGACAAACAGAGACAGACAGAGAGACAGACACAGAGAGAGGCAGAGAGAGGCAGAGAGATTAGATAGATACATAATTAAATAGATAGATAGACAGAATAGAATGTAAGTTCTCTTTCTGAGAATGCAGAAGAGAATGAAATTGGGGAACTGAGAGAGAAAGTAACTTAAAATATAGCTTAAAACGCACCATGATGATCTCCCACTGGACCCCAAGATGTAAAGAGAAAACCTTAGCCAGCTAAGGCAAAGTGGCAATGTGGAAGACTGGATCCGGTTGGCACAGCAATGCCATGCTCACTTCTGCCCCCCGTACTAAGCAGGGCTCCTAGACAGTGGTGCAGAACGAGCAAGGATGGCTTAGAGCCTGGGGACCCAGAAGGGGGAGGCCACTTGGAACTTCAAACAGTTTGGAAAATTCTGAGAATCTAGGGTATAAAGGCAAGTCGTGGCCGAGGCTCTGGCGCTGGAGACCAACTGACTAGAAGCATTTCTGCAGTGACTTATCAGAAAGTTCCAAGACTTTGAGGGAAAGATCAGGCGGAGAATATCCTGCCTTCATACTATAAGAATGTTAAAGGCAACAGAATGTTTTAGGAGCCACAGGACTATGATGGAGAGGAAAATTAATGTAATAAAAACCCATGGTGATTTGGGCGAGGGAAGGAGAACCTTCAAGAGTTGGAGAGTGCAGGCGAAGTGGACTGATGGCCCCTACGTCTACTGAGAGTTTAAGACACACTATCAGGGCTGGGGATGTGGCCCAAGGTAGAGTGGGTTTGCCCAGCTTGCACAAAGCCCTGGGTTCAATACGCAGCCCAGCATAACATTGGCTGCCATGACGATCCGAAAGTTCAACTTCCCTGAGTGGTATTCGGATAAAGACACACTGTCGTCAGGGCTGAGAACAATGGGATGGATGAAGTGTACTAGGAAAGTGCTCAGATACAGGTTAGCTTACAAGGACACGGAGCTAAAACCGAGGCTCTTAGAATAAAAGACACTAGAGAGATGGGGTGGGAGGGTAATGGGTGGACCGTGAACGACTGTGTGCTGGCAATAATCCTACAGAATAGGGATGGCGTCAGGGCAGCACGGCAGTGTGTTGGGGTGGGAATGGCAGGAAGAGCAGTTATTCATGAAGAGATCAGGGGGATTCGACGGCCCTGTTCACGCCGGCCCGGGAGGCTGTTGCCTAAGCAATTTAATATTTACCGTGCGAGCTAAAGGGGTTTTAACAGCACTGCACACTGAGTTGAAGGCAGTAGGAACAACTGCGGTAATGAGCAGACTCAGATGTTGGCTTTGTTCCTAAGAAGGCTGGCGAAGGGGAATGGGGCTCGCACTGCTAAGTCCGCCTCTCGCCAGCCAGCAAGGGCTCAGTCACGGGAGGAAATGTGGTCTTTTCCTTAAGTGAGAGTGCGCGGAGAGAGAACTAAAGAGCTCGTGTTTTTCTAGGACTCTGGGCTTGTATCCCGAGGTCGCCAGATTTGGATACTTCTCCGCCGCTCTGTTGGCCCCTCACTTAATTGGAGAATTTCTGACACTTGTGCTGCTTGGTATGGTCCAAAACCCCAATATTGTCAACAGCATAGTGGCTCTGCTGAGCATTTCTGGGTTGCTCATTGGATCTGGATTTATCAGGTAAGAAGAAATGATTTGAAAGATTTAGTCTGGCAGAACTTGTGGTCAAGGGTCAACCCATGATGACTGTCATAAAGCAAACCCAGAGAGCCGAGTGGCGCTGGCTCAACGTCACCTTGTAGTCTGGGATGTTCCTATTGCTCGCCAATCATTATCGCCTTAGCCTTTGAACTGGTCAGCTTGTTAGCAAGATGTCTTTTTAGTAGAAGTCAGGACACAACAGTTTCTGATGGGACTCACATGTAACCAGCTAGTAAAACAAAACACAGGAAACAATCAGGATTCTCTAGGAGACTCGAAGCTTAACTTACAGCCAAACTTTAGCTCACATCTAACTGGTACAAGTGATGTGAGCTCTCAATTCCCATGTTAAACATATTTATTTTTATGTATGTGTATGTGCAAGGGCCTGCACATATGTATGTGCACCATGTACTCGTTGGTGCCTACAAAGGCCGGATGAAGGCAGAAGGTCCCCTGAAACTGGAATTACAGATGGTCGTGAGCCACCATGTAGGTGGTGGGAAATGAACCCAGGACCTCTGCAAGAGCAGCCAGTGCTCTTAGACATTGCTAAGCCATCTCTTTAGAGCCCTGTACCCTAACTGGGGGGACTGTGGCTTGCCCACTAGCCAGCAAGGAAGCAGGATGGGTGCTCTGAAATTAAAATAGGTGAAGTAAGGAAAGAGCCAATAGGATAAAGTTCTATTCAAGAGAGAATAAAGATTAGTGGACATGTTCCAAAGGTCAACACTGAGAATCTCTGGATGATATTTAATATTTAATTTCTCATCACATTTACTTTATAATTTCCCTATCATGTATTACTTTATAATCAAGAACACACATGTGCAATGCACACATGTTCTACAATTAGTCACAGAAAGGGTCTAAAAATGTAAAGAGTTAAATTCGTCCGGGCCACGCTACATGTGGGACCAGCGGGTAAGGGAATTGTGATGGCTTTGTTTACTTAGCTTAAAGGGCTGGTGGGGGGCTTGGAGGGAAGATGGCTGCTCTACAAGCATGAGAACCCAAGTATGGGCTGCCCACACCCACACAAAAGGCATGGCCTGTAGCCCTAGCAGAGACAGGGGGATTGCTGGAACCAGTCTAGCCCCCAAATCACAAACTTCAGGTTCAGTAGGAGAACCTGTCTCACCAGACTAGGATGGAGATGTACAGAGGTTGCCTGGCATCCTCCTCTGGGTTCCCCATGTGTGCTCAAAAGCTTGCGTGCACAGACACACACACACACACACACACACACACACACACACACCTACATACAACAAAATCAAGCAAGAAGCAACAAAAAAAAGTGGGCATCTATTTAAATTTAATCCCATTCATGGTTCAGTTTGGAGTAATTTGTTTACAAATAAGGAGGCTGGGCTTGGACTTGACTGGTTGGGGCCTACCTCTGGAGCATGGCCAGAGTGCACATATTTCCCAGAGAGGGCCAGGTGGACACCAGAAACTTCCTCTACTGCCTTGCTGCCTCTTGACCTTGAACAGGTCACTTTTTTCCCTGTCGAAACTGGTTTCCTGATTTATAAAATCTCCAGACAAGAAGCTACTTCTTCAGATCAGAAGGGGTTAATGGGATGACCCACCAGAGCGCATGCTACAAGACGTCCACACTAGACTATAGAAAGACAAGGTACTTCTGAGCAAAGCAGCTAGGTTTCATCCATAAAGGACATATTACACCGTGTTTGTCTCTGCTGCTGACGGGGGTTGGTAGCATCTCTGAAAACTATGCAAGTCAGGCAAAGGTTCAGAATCAGGCCAACAAGGTAGCATGGGCACCGTCCACTCCTTCATACAGTCAGATCTCTGCAGTGGTAGGCAGTCTGGTGCTATTTGACACACTGGGGTTTGGGGTACGAATGTTCTTAAGAGGGATGCCGGGGCCACCATTGGCAAATGTTCTCATGCTCTTGGCAAAGTCGCCACATTACAAGACTGTGCTTGGACCCTGCCCTGCTCTCCCTCCACCTGCAGTCCCAGGCTCTCCCTTCACGGCACCATCTTTCCTGACTGAACTGCCAGCAGCATCTGGCTGCTGGCTCCCTCTTGCTTAGACACACAGGGAAATGGCTTTGGTGTTACATCTCCTCACACAGCAAACTATAGAATAGGAGAAAGCAAATGTCACCCCAAACAGCCACAGGCGGACTGTATCCTGATATTTTAAAATAAATAAAAATCAATCAGATGAAGGACACATATGCACTGTGTTTCAGAGTGCAGACAGCATTTCAGTCACAACACCTGGGCCCTCTTCAACAGAACTTCTTGGGCTCTTTGTCCCTGTCACCTGTACAAAATCTACCCTCTATTTAAGGCTGAAGAGGCTCTCTCTAAACACACACACACACACACACACACACACACACACACACACACACACACACATTCACACACACCATCATCACACACACTCACACACCACACACCACATTCACACACACATTCGCACACAGCACACACACACACACCACACACACCACACACACATTCCACAAACACACACATACACCACACATTCCACATTCACACACACACACATTCACACACATTCACACACACCCACATCACATACACACTCACACCCACATTCACACACACACATACACACACACACACATTCACTCACACACACATTCACACACACACATTCACACACAAACACACACATACACACACACATACACACACACATACACACACATACACACACACATACACACACACACACACACACACACACACACACACACACATACACACACACATACACACACACCCACACACACCCACAAACACCCCACCCTAAACACACATCCACACACACACACACACACACACACACACCGGCCCATTAGGCCACCTTACACATTCTTTCTTTAATACTTAAGACTGACATTCCTGAGAGTGGCAGTCCGCCGTTCACCTCTACAGTCTTTCTTAGTGACCAGCCCAGGACCTACAGCCAATTAAGCAAAAATCACTGGTTAGGTTGAACGGATAAATGGATGACTTTCCTTGGGCATGAGGAGAGATGAGGGCACACTTCTGACCTCAAAGCAGCAGCACACAGCAGGGCAGCCCCGCTGGGGGCCACCACCCTGTCCAGGTCTTTTGTCATCTCACACTTGATCTTTTGCCACAGCCTGCTTCCCCTTCTTTACCGTCGTAGTCACACCCTCTCACTCTGCTCCATTCTACCTGTTGGCGCTGCATCCACTTCCTTAAAACACCTTGATTGTTTCCATGGTTATTCAGTGTCAACTCAATTCAAGGCCCCAACCTACTGTTTCCACGGTCATTCCAAGCTCATCTCCCTGGGCTCCCACTTCCCGTCCTCCGTCCAGTGTTCTTTCTCCTCTGTAATTTCCTCCCCAACCCTCTCCAGTCCACAGCTTCCCATATTGGAAGCTGCCTGTAGCTGAAAGGGCTGAGACTGGCGACCCCTCCCCCGCCCCCGGGACCAGGGAAGACAAGTATGAACTGTAATGGTGTGATGGACATGTAGCATTGGTCGTTGGTGTGCTCTCGTGTATTGTTGTAGCATTGAGGACGCACAGTCTATATGCCCAACTGCACTGTGAGTTCTTTAGGGATAGAATATTTAAAAATACCCCGAAATGCCAGGCAGTGGAGCCCGCCTTTAACACCTTTAACCCCAGCCCTTGAGAGGCAGAGGCAGGTCCATCTCTGTGAGTTTGAGGCCAGCCTGGCCTACAGAGCCAGTTCCAGGACAGCCAGGACTACTCAGAGAATCCCTAAGTACCTAGAATTGTCTTATAAAGAGAAATTATTTAATATATATTTAATTTATGAATGTTTTACTTGTGTGTATGTCTGTGTACCACATGTGTATCTGGTGCCTGAGGAAGTCAGAAGAGGCCGTTGTGCCCTCTGCAACTGGAGTCACAGGTGGTTGTGGACCCTCATGTAGGGGCTGGATTTGAACCCAGGTCCTCTACAAGAGCAAAAACTGCTCTAAACTAAGCCATCTCACCGGTCCCATAAATCATTATCACTGATACAAACCATATAGTGTTCCAAGAGGGAACCAGTGTTGGTAGGAAATTCCTCCTAAGACAGACAGGAAAGGAGCTGTTTTCACAAGGATAAAGAATGGAACGAGGGGAGGGGGCAGGGGGCCACCCAAACCCAAACCAAGAACTTCTGACACAGGCTCAGCTTTTCCCCTCCTAGTTTGTTTGTTTTGTTTTTTGAAACAGGGTTTGTGTGTGTTTGTGTAGTCCTGGCTGTCCTGAACTGAACACTGTAGACCAGGCTGACCTCGAACTCGCACAGAGACCCGCCTGTCTCTGCCTCCTGAGTGCTGGGATTAAGAGTGTGCTCCACCACTGCCAGACTCCTTATATTCCAACCTGGTTCTCAAATCACCCTGAGGACCTTCAGATATCTGCTTAGTCCGATGCCAGACAGTCTTTCCCGATGTAGGGTGTGCTAGGTGTATGGTTTCTTGTGTGTTTATTCAAATAAGGGGCAGTGGGTTGGGGGAAGGAGGGGGGAAAAGAGGAGAGAGAGAGAGAGAGAGAGAGAGAGAGAGAGACTACCCCTACCAGTCACGAGAGGCTACTGAAATGGCTGTCAGACTGAAATGACAGAGCACCAGGTTCACTGACATGGAGGATGACTGGGATCTGTGGGATCACCAAGAGGATAAACAGTGTGGTTCTACACGGTGTGAGTTTCATGAACACACGTTACACCATATCACCAAAATGTCAGCAGTCGTTTCTGGGTGATGCTGTTTGCTTACAGGCTTCCGTGTTACTGGGTGATTTCACTGTAAGGATCACCTTTGCAATAGAGCTGGAGGATTATGTTTAGATTAGAAAGCATACAGACTTACCTTTTCCAGTTAGTGAGTCTGTTTACTAGAGCCCACTGAATTTTCTTCCTCTTGTTTCTCTTTCTTAAGAAACATAGAAGAAATGCCCATTCCTTTAAAAATCCTGGGTTACTTTACATTCCAAAAGTACTGTTGTGAGATTCTTGTGGTCAATGAGTTCTATGGCCTGAACTTCACTTGTGGTAAGTATCCTATTTTACAATATTCCGCATGCTGCTCTAAGTAAGCGATTTCCCAGGGAAATGTATGTTTGGAAGAAATGCTGTGTGTGTGTGTGTGTGTGTGTGTGTGTGTGTGTGTGTGTGTGTGTGTGTATGGGTGTGAATGTGTGAGTGTCTGTGTGGTGTGTGTCTGTGTGTGTGTCTGTATGAGTGTGAATGTGTATTAGTGTCTTTGTGGGTGTATGAGTGTGTGTCTGTGTGAGTGTGGAATGTGTATGAGTGTCTCAGTCTGAGTGTGAGTGTGTGTCTCTGTGTGAGTGTGTGTGTGTGTGTGTAGGTCAGAATACAACCTTGGATTTTCTTGGGTTTTGTTCCTTCATAGTTGCCCATTTGTTGTTTGACACAGTCTCTTGGTGAGACCTAGGGTCTCTGACTAGGCTGGGCTGGCTGGACAGCAAGGGACAGGGACATTTGCCTCCCCAGTGCTGGGATTATACGTGTCACCATGCCCAGCGTTTTGTGTGAGCAAATCAAACTCAGGTCTTCTTGCTTCTGTGGCAGCCACTTTACTGACTATGCTATCATCCCAAACCCCTGAAATGTTGTATTTTCATAGTAAAAGCACTTTAAACCTTGATTTGAAACAAACCCCACCATTTTCTCTGATTTAAGGCATTTTAAACTATATTTATTTTGTCTGTGAATGTTTTGTCTCCATTTACGTATGTATGCATGTTGTGCAAGTACCTAGTGGCTGGTGGAGGCTGAAGAGGGTGCCAAGATCCCTTGGAACTGGAGTCACAGACAGTTGTAAGCAGTGGAGTGGACACTAGGGACACTAGGGACACCACGTCCTCTACAAGAGTAAATGGCGCTCTCGCTGTGAGCCATCTCTCCAGGAGCACCCCATTTTCTCTGATTTTCAAAGGAAAATATTCAGAGGTCAAGTTAGTCTCTGGTCAGTAGTCAATAGCTTAGGGGCACTTTGATATTCTTAGAAAATGACAGGCCCGTGTAATTGCTAGTATATTCTGAACAGGCTGAGTCCTTGTCTGCGGAACACACCACAGCAAGCTAATGTGGCCTCTGTCCCCTAAAGTGTGTATAGATTACGGACGAGTAAACCCATTTTTTTATGACAAAAGTCAACCTCCGATCTATGACTGGCCACTGAGAACACATGTCCCTTGGCCACTGGAAATCCCGGTGCCTAGCAGAGTGCAGGGGTTAATAGTCTCCAGCTAACAATGCCAGGGACTAGGACATTGACAGGAGGGATATTTGAAGACCAGGAATAAAATAATGAATCTATTCTCAAAATATAAGCAAATACTTTCTGTCTTTAAAACAAGCCAGGACTCACTCTTCCTCCACTCCACTGTTAATCCTGCGTTCGTGTCTTTCATGAAGAGGGCTGAGTTCTGAACACTATCTCAACATCAGGGAAGTATTTGTGAGTTAGTACCTGAAGTGCCTGAGGGCTGACCCTGTCCTTCTCCTTGGCAGGTAACTCCAACACTTCTGTGCTAAATAACCCAATGTGTTCCATCACCCAAGGGATCCAATTCATTGAGAAAACCTGCCCAGGGGCCACGTCCAGATTCACGGCAAACTTCCTGATCTTGTACGCGTTCGTCCCGACTCTTGTCATCCTGGGGATAGTGGTCTTTAAAGTCCGGGACTACCTGATTAGCAGATAGGTAAGATGGCAGGCAGGAAAGGGTTAATGGGCAGGCTTGCCCACTGAGCACAGAGAAGTACTGTCTTCTAATCATCATGGTTCCATCTGTGACCCTGGCATCTATGCAGAGCCTCAAGGGCTCCGAGAACTCACCGTCCTTTGCTAGTCCAGCTTATGGAGCAGTGTGGTGCGTGGACATTGTGACTGAACTGGTCCAATGATGTAAATAATACTAATAATAATTCAGAAACCAAAGGACATTAGCTTCACTACGTGTTTTTTCTAGACACAGAAAAAATAAGCCTGTTTTAAAAAAATTATGTTTACATTTGATAAAGAATTTGATAAAAGTACAATAAATGTGTATGATTACTGACTGTTCTGGGTTTGACTGAGAAGGCCTCCTACAGAAGAGGGTAAGGAGCTTCCACTGCTGTTTATCACCCCCTCCCCCACCCCTGCCCTGCACCCCATTCTTGCCCCGCATGCTGCTCTACACGACAGGGCTGGGTCACCTGACTGCATCAGGCAGCTGATGAAACCAGGAAGAGGATGAATGTTGAACTCCACGTATCAGTGAAGAAATGTTGGCTGTTCTTCACTTTTAGCGTAGTTTGCTCTTTAAAAGGAAGCGTGTGAGAGAAATGAGCTATGTAGTCTGGGGATCAGCTGCTATGCAATGTCTGGATAGAAAACTAATCAAGAGGCACAACACCCCTGCCCAGGAGAACAGGCTGCACCAGGAATCCATGGTCCCGAGTCGTGGAAAGGAAGGATGCCGATAAGGGCAGACACGCATCCTCAGAACGTCCGTCCAGGAATGAGATGCTGGGTGTGGGCTCTAAGAAGTGAATTCTCTGCTAAATGACTGGTTGTCTTCCTCATTGATCTGCAAGTAATTCATGAACAAGTCTTAAATTTAATTCTCTCAATGTTACCATGGTAACCGTGAGCAAGGCTCTGAGAGAGAGCACATGAACTTGTCCCGTTACTGTGACCTAGCTTGTAAAGGATGATAAATTATAGCACTTGAAATGTCTCCCATTATAGAATGAAGGAAGCCACAGTGGAAGCCTAGTGCTTAGAGCTGCATTTAAGCATCTGTGGCATTGGTACATTACCAGTATAATGTCAATTTTTATAAAAGGTCTGTGACACCGATGATTATGGTATAATAGTTACACAATGTCCTACAGATTATGTGTGTCACATCAGTTATAGGCAGCCTGAGAGACGGTAATCTAGTCAAGCAGTTCAGAGTCCCACAGGAACCCCCTTTGAAGTCACTGATTTCAACTTACTGAAGATGGGAGGAAGTAGAAGGAGCTCTGTTATTCACATGCAGATGAATTTCATTCTAGTTCAGAAACATCTGGAAAACTGACATTGTGTGAGACTTCATGCTATTAAGTGTTAGTGATAGCATCTTAGAAACACCCCGGCTTTCCACACGTGACAGCCTGGGTCTCAAGTCACAAAATGGACAGTGATGCGAGAGACTTACAGAACGAACATCACTATCACTGTTATGGCCTGGGCTGTTTGTGTCATCAAGGTGCTGGCAACAGGAGGGCTTTCTTCACAGCACAGAGTGGGTCGGAAACCCACTGAACGCTATTCTCATGTCAGAACCCTACGCAAGACAAACAGCCGACAGACTTCTCTTCCATCAAAAGGACCGGACGGCAGCTCCCTACCCACATGCTCCTCACCCGCCTCCCTGCTGATTATTTGAACTGTGCCCATAGTGTGTGAAGAGACACGCAGGTTCCTGACTAGTGGTAATGGCCACACTCACTCAGAGCTGGCTTACGTGCCATACCCACCTGGAGGTCATTCTGGGTATAATTCTCAACTCATGAAGTTCTGGCCAGCTTAGTGACATACCAGCCCCTGTGTTCTTTAAAAGGTGATATTTAAATCGAACATGACAGTCTCCCTGGCTGATGAGGGGAGAGGTGAGGATGGAGGTTGTCGCTTTAAGTGGTTCTAGACAGCTGGAGTCTGCGTGTGAGGACCTCCTGTGCATTTACACAGCCCCTGAGGGTGCTTCCCGTGCTCTCTGTTGAAGTGAGACCATGACAACAGAGAACTCCTTTCTGGTGTCCTGCCAGCTGCATCTGAGTACACCTTCCAGAAGGACAGTGTCCAACATGGGCACCCACCTTTATGTGGAAAGTGCTACCACAGCCAACAAAATGGCTCAGTGGTTAAAGGCATCTGCCGCCAAGCCTGCTGCTCTGAGTTTGATAGTCAGAATCCAAATGGTAAGAGGAGTCTTGAAAGTTTTCCTTTGACCTCCATAAACATACCATGGACACACAGGATAAATAAGTAGGTAAGAAAAGCTGGTACCAAACACTCTTGATTGATAATGCTAAAGAATAAGAGCAGACACGTACACACACAAACAAACATATACCTAGATGCTAAGTGATAGAAAAATCTTTTATTTGGAAAAGAATGACACATAGTGAATATTTGCCTTCTAAAGGACTTCAGAATAATCAGAAAGTTGTACCAGAACAAGAAATAGGTTTTCCCTAACAGATTATGTCTCAACTTTCTTCACACGTTGCCATAGAAGGTAAGAAAATAATCTTCCTTGAACTTGGGAAGGAAGACATAACCCACAACAGTGTAGCAGGCTCAGGAGTCCAGCTCGATTTGTTTCCAGGTCTTGGAGGAACTTCTCTTGTATTGCTCTAATTCCTGAAACAAAGATTTGCATCACTTTAAGACAAACATAATTTCAGGTAAGTCCCCGTTAGCCACAGAGAGCAGCCTTTCCAGACTTCTCAAGGCTTCCTGTACTGACCGATTGCACTGAGAGCTTGTCTTCTAGAGGACTGCCCCAGGGATTCCGGGCAGACCAAGCAGCACTCAGAGATGAACTATTTCCTACACAGAATATGCAGTGACTTCTCAATTAGCCAGAGGAAGCATTTATATCGCCAAGATTTAAAAGTAGCCATATTTGAAAGTGAAGCTCACTCTTTCCTAAAGTTAGTTTGAAGTTAGCAGATTATCAATATTTGAGATGTAGCTATTCTTCAATACAGTGCTTTTGCTTTTAAGAATGCTGTCATACTAGGGCACAGGCTGCTCTTCTAGAGGACCTGGGTTCAATTCCAGCCGTCACAGGGTGTCTCACGAATGTTTCCAACTGCAGTTTCAGGGGATCCAATGCCCTCTTCTGTCTCTGAACACATAGAGTACACAGAATACATGCAGGTAAACAACCACACATAAAATAAAATAATGAGAATAAATTAAAAAGAAACTTTTGGGCATATTGAGCTGGGCGTGTTGGTGCACATCTGAAGGCCAGCGTTGGGAGGCAGCGAGCGGGAGAACCTTAGGTTTAAGGTTGGCCTGGGTGTCACAGTAAGATCTCAAGGACTGGGGCTGTCACTCTAAGGAGTAGAGTGCTTATCTAGCAATGCACTTCTTCCCATCACAGAGAAGACAAATTGTAGTGTCAGGTATGGTGGCAAATGCCTTTAATTCCAGTCCCTGGGAGGCAAGGGCAGCAGAGGTCAGCCTGGCCTACATAGGGAATTCCAGGACTGCACAGCAAGACCCCAACTTAAACAAACAAACAACAAACAAAACCCTCAAGCCCAAAACTCATTTGTTGTTTTGATTCTTCAAGACACAGGCTCACTGTGTAGCCCCGGCTGTCCTGGAACTTGCTCTGCACACCAGGCTGGTCTCAGACTGACAGATTCGCCTCCCTCTGCCTCCTAGGTGCTAGGATTAAAGGCCTGCACCACCACTGGCTTTCTTAAAGACCAGAGAAACTAACAGACATGGCTTTGGAGATGGCTCAGTGGGTAAGAGAGTTTGTCCTGAGAGCTTAAGACCTGAGTTCAAATCCCCACATCAAAAAGAACAACAAACAAAACGAGAACAGTGAAGGACGTAGGCTGCGGACAGACAGATGCCCCTGCGAAGTCTCCACACTGGAACTCCAGCTGTCTGCAGAAAGGACTGATTAAGAAATCAGTCTAGGGCAGCCTAGTGAAACCAGTGTTAGACATGTGTGCCCCATCAGAAGAACAACCGTGGGAAGAAGACGGGAGAGCTTTGCTCTCTCCTCTAGATTTCTACATCTTTTTTCTTTTTCTTTTTTTTTTTTTTTTGGAGCTGGGGGCCGAACCCAGGGCCTTGCACTTTCTAGGCAAGCGCTCTACCACTGAGCTAAATCCCCAACCCCTAGATTTCTACATCTTTAAAATAAGTTCATTTGACAGCAGAAGGAGAAGCCGTGGGTGGACAGTAGCACTCAAAAGGGAATCACCAAGGGTTATCTCCGGGCAGCCACTGTGCTGGCGACTGTCTGAGCGACCGTACAAAGGGTGTCACGATTCTGGATCAACAAGTGTGGTTGTTCTGGGAGATAGGTGAGTACTGTCCACTGGCTGAGGTTACTAACGGTCACAGTGGCTCCGAGCAAAATCATGGCTGTGCTCATAGGAAGTGCCGGTTATCTTTCATGGTTATTCTTTAGGTTATAAAAACCGTGCTGCTGTAGACTTCCAAAGCTGTGTGTACACTTTAGAACACTTTTATGATACGAACTCTGGGCCAGTCTTCAGCGTGGCTTATGGCTGAGAGTCTCCAATCCAGTTAGCCAGTTAATTTCTACTTACACCACTGAAGATCGAGATAACTCATAGAAAAAGTGGATAATTGGGTGTGGTGGCACCAACTTCTAATCTCAGCCCTCAGCAGGCAGAGGGGAGCTCTAGGTGTCTGGGTACAGCCTGGTCTACATAATTTGTTCCAGACCAGCCATAACCACACAGCTAGACCTTGTCTCAAAACAAACAAAACAGAATTTATGAAAGACGTAGTGCAGCCTTTGTCTTTAACTGGAATCGCTTGGTTGTTTTTACCAAGACCAAGGGAAGGCTACTGCTTTGCAGCTCTTTGCTGGCTGTGATATACAATTTGCACATGACATTACAGAGAAAAGAACGCACCTTCGTGCCAAAGAAGGGGAAGCTGTAATTAGTTGATTCAGGACCCCGAACAGTCACAGGAGTTTCAATGTTGCCATCGGATGAAGTAGTACAACCGTGTTTGAAAGGTCATAGAGTTTCCTTTACACAGATTCTGTGTCCGCTTCTAGAGCCATTAAAAAGCAAACCAGGAAGCTGCCACCCAGGCTCACCTCTACCCACCCCAGCTCTCTTACGAAGCCATGAAGGTTCTGAAGACATAGGGCCTATGGTTTTGTGATGACTGTGCTTATAGACTAGGACATGGTAACATGGCTTTTCTTTAACCACGTGACTCAGTGGTCAGTGTGCCTAATAAAAGCGCAGCCCTAGGAGCAAGCAGCGTGTTTTAAACTGGGGGTTTAAACAAGAAGACCTTAATGGGAAACCTCCCTCCCTCAGCTCCTGCTTTAAAGGACATGGTCTCCATGTGTAGCTGGGGCTAGCCTGCAACTCCCTATGCAGACCCCAGCCTCCAGGGCTGGGATTAAAGTCACACATCAGCATGGTCATTTTCCTGTCCTGGTGGTTTAGAGTCATCAGAAAGGAAGGAGCTTCACTGGAGGAAATGCCAGTGAGATCCAGTAAGGCACTTTCTCAATGGGGGAGGGCCCAGGCCATGTGGGTGGGGCTGTGGTCCTGGGTTCTATAAGAAAGCAGGCTGAGCAAGCATTCAGTAAGCAGCACCCTCCATGTCCTCTGCACCAGCTCCTGCCTCCAGCTTCCTGCCCTGCTTGAATTCCTGTTCCTTTGGTGATGAACAGTGATGTGGAAGTGTAAGCTGAATAAACCCTTCCCTCCCAGCTTGCTTTGGTCATGGCGTTCCATCACAGCAACTGTAACCATGGCTCAGACAGTCCCTCTAACAAAAACAGTGAAAAGAGGCGAGGGACTAAGCTAGCACTTTCACGTTCACAATTCCTACAGTTGGGAATGGCAGAGCTTGAGGACGGCAAAGGCACGGCGGAATACCGAAGCAGCAGGCCCAGTGCCCATGGCGCCCATGGTGTCCATGTGCAATCTGACAGGAGAGGCATTTGAGCCATAAGAGAAAAGACTGTTAATCTGTAAACACCGTGTTTGCAGGAAAGCTGTGGTCTTCCACACATCCTCTGATCAGCGTGGGCTGGTGTCACAGGCTACAGGGCGTCACCGTGTTGGGAAGGTCTAGGTTCAAGACAGATACCGAAGGCCATGCTTGGTGCTGTTCTCCTTATTTTGTGATAAGACACCATGACCAAAGGAAACTTAGAGGAGAAAAGGGTTTATTTTAACTTACATATGTACCTGCATGTGTACATCCATTCATCAGTGAGGGAAGTCAGGGCAGGAACCTGGAGGCAAGGGCTGATGCAGAGGCCATGGAGGGATGCTGCTGACCGGCTTGCTCTCCACAGCCTTCTCGGTCTGCTTTGTTACTGCTCTTGGGACACCAGCACAGAGGTGGCACCACCCAGGATGGACTGGGCCCTCCCCATCAGTCACTAAGAAAGCACTCCACAGGCTTAGCCGCAGCCCAGGCCTTTTTTTTTTTTTTTTTTTAAAGATTTATGTATTCATGTATTTTATGTATATGAGTTCAGTGTTCTGTCTTTATGCACATCAGAAGGTAATGGGATCCCATTGCAGATGGTTGTGAGTAACCATGTGAGTGTGGGAATTGAACTCAGGACCTCTGGAGGAACAGTGAAGTGTTCTTAGCTCCTAGGCCATCTCTCCTGTCAGTCAATAGCCCAATCTTACTGAGGCATTTTTTCAATTGAGGTTCTTTCTCGCATATGGCTCTAGCTTGTGTGAAATTGACATAATAGCAGACAGCACAGTGGCATATTCCCATAATTCCTCTGGGGAGATGAGGTTGCAGGATTGTCTGTTCAAGACCAGTCTGAGCTACAGAATGAGACCATCAAAAAGAGTTTTATTTGAACAGCTACCATAAAAGAAGTTCTTTGTCACAAAGACTTCCAGCGAGGCATTGTGGGATGTGGTGGTGGGGTTATTTATAGAAAGGTACCTCAGTGAGAACGGGGCTTTCCTGGTGGATCTGAATGGATTTGTGAGTTTGTTTCTCCATCCTAAAACTGTTGTGCTCTAACTTAACTGCACATGCATGAGTGAGTTTCACTTTCTGTTCAGGCCTAACGGCTGGGGCGTTGGGGTGGGGAAGAAGACAAGAGGAAGGTCAAGTCTAATGTCTTGTGGTGCAGA